>NC_134363.1:158598067-158613067 GCF_048569485.1 Anomaloglossus baeobatrachus | reverse complement strand
GATAATTCCTGACCCTACCAGATATCAAACAAAATTTAACATGTCATCAGCAGATTTAGGCCGGCTTCTCACTTGCGAGTTTCTCGCATTAGTGCAATGCGAGAAATTCTTGCATTGCACTCGGACACATGTTATTCAATGAATCAGCTCTCATCTGCGATTTTTTTTTTTTTTTTTTTTTCTCACTCCAAATCGGACTGAGAAAAAAATCGCAGCAAGCTGCTTTTTGGCGAGTTTCACGCACGAGTCTCTCCAATGCAACTCTATGGGAGCGTGGAAAAAAAGCATGTCACACGGACCGGCACTCACACCATCCTAGTGACATTCGTTTTTCTAAATACATTAATCGCATGTGTTTCAAAACACTGGAAATGAGTGAGGTCTCACAATGTCGGTCAATCATAGAGATTGACCGACATTGTGACACCTCATTCATTTACAGTGTTTTTTGAGAAACATGCGATTAATGTCAGTCGGTCTCTCCCTCTCGGTCTCTATTCTATTTCTGTCGGTCGGTCTCTCTCTGTTGGTCTCTCTCTCTCTCTCTGTCCATGTCGGTCTATCCCTCTACCCCCCCCCTCTCATACTCACCGATCCTCGATCACCGGCGCGGCGCTGCACGGCGTTCACACTGCTCCGGTGGCTTCTCCTCTTTTGAAAAAGCCGGCCGCTCATTATTCAATCTCATATTCCCTGTTTTCCCCGCCCACCGGCGCCTATGATTGGTTGCAGTCAGACACGCCCCCCACGATGAGTGACAGCTGTCTCACTGCAACCAATCACAGCTGCTGGTGGGCGGGTCTATATCATGCAGTTAAAAAAATAAATAAATAAAAAACGGCGTGCGGTTCCCCCCAAATTTAATACCAGCCAGGGTAAAGCCACATGGCTGCTGGCTGGTATTCTCAGGATGGGGAGCCCCACGTTATGGGGAGCCCCCCACCCTAACAATATCAGCCAGCAGCCGCCCGGAATAGCCGCATCCATTAGATGCGACTGTCTCGGGACTGTACCCGGCCATCCCGAATTGCCCTGGTGCGGTGGCAATCGAGGTAATAAGGAGTTAATGGCAGCAGCCCATAGCTGCCACTAAGTCCTAGATTAATCATGGCAGGCGTCTCCCCGAGAGACCTTCCATGATTAACCTGTAAGATAAAGAAAATAAAGACATACACCAAAAAATCCTTTATTTGAAATAAATGACACAAAAACCAACCTCTTTCACCACTTTATTAAACCCCCAAATACCCCTCCAGGTCCGACGTAATCCACAGAGGTCCCTCGACGCTGTCAGCTCTGCTACATCGGAAGCTGACAGAGAGCGGTCACAGACCACGACCGCTCTCTGTGAGCTCCCCGCAGCAACTGAAGTGAGTCGCGCTATCAGCGATGACGTCACTCAGGTTACCCGCGGCCACAGATCTCAGCGGGAGGACTTCAGCTGTGGCCGCGGGTAACCTCAGTGACGGCACTGCTGATCACGCAGCTTACTGCAGTCACTCAGGGGATTTCCGGTCACCGGTGAGACCTTCACCGGTGACCGAAAATCAGGCCATGCCACACAGACAGAGCCGCGGGATGACAATGAAGTCGGGTGACGTTCATCCGACTTCATTCTGATCGTGCGGCTCTGTCTGTGTCTGCTGTCAGTGGCCATTCAGCTCTGCTACATGGCTCTGTCTGTGGCTGCTGTCAGTGGCCATTCAGCTCTGCTACCGTACTTGGCTCTGTCTGTGGCTGCTGTCAGTGGCCATTCAGCTCTGCTACTTGGCTCTGTCTGTGGCTGCTGTCGGCGGCCATGTAGCAGAGCTGCATGGTAGATGACAGCTGCTGAGAAAAAAAAGGATCACACACGCATTACACACGCTCTGCTACCCTGGAAACAATTAAAAAAAAAAAGCATTGCACTTGCATTGCACACTGACCTAACGTGAACTAAAATCGGCCGAGTTTTTTTCAGGCAACTCGGACCGATTTTACACGCATAGGTGTGTTTCCAGCCTTACCCCTGTACTCTCTGTGGGATTTCTACAAGACTGTTGCTGAACTTGCAGAAAATCCACTGCTTCTTCTTCTTCAGGTCTGGAGAAGTGATTCATCGGGTCACATCTGGTCTATCTTGCTTATATGAATGAAGCTCCATTGAGTGACGTGAGGCTCTATACATGGACAGTTACATAACTGCAGTTTTACGGGGTCAGAGATAAGTAGCTGGAGTTCCCCAAGAAATGCCAGGGCTGCGGCCGAGGACTCCTGCTATATTGTGTTTTCAGCTAGCACCTTTAAACCGCACAAGCCGGCTCAGTGCATTTGCATCACGTCCTCTATGCCAGCACCTACCGCAGATGGTGTTGTTAGGATGTATTTATATGGAGGCCAGTGATAAATTACATAAGGTGACACCTGTCACCTTTGTTGTTATAGCCTCTATAAAACATAAGCGGTTTTTTTTTTTTACAGTATCTCATTGTTTGGCATAGTGTCATCTGGCAATAGGCGTCCTATAGACATTACATGTACATTATGAGGTTTCCTGGTGTGCACGGTAGAAAAATTAGTTGTGAACAGGCCCATAGGATCCTAGGCGACATTATGTAAATGTCACTAGATCACTAATCAAATTAGAGTTGTGAGAGATTTATTTTTCTCCAAATATGATGGATTTTCTTCTTTATGACCTCACCCATGAGTTGCAGAAAAAATTTGCCCTGCACAATTTTGTAACGACTACTGCCCTGCCGTTAACATTAATGTTAATGTCCACGTAGTCTTATGAACGTTGGCCAAATCTTCCCATTCCGTAGGGATCACCTGACCATCTAATGTGCATAGGGGCCTCTTGACTCTCCGCCAGAGGCAGTTGGAATCCTGATGATTCAGCCAGAGGCTTAGGCGGGCTTTACACGCTGTGACATCGCTAGCAATTGCTAGCGATATCGAGCAAGATTAGCACCCGCCCCCGTCGTACAACATGCGATATCTGGTGCTTGCTGCCTTAGCGAACATTATCGCTACGGCAGCTTCACACGCACATACCTGGTCGGCGACGTCGCTGTGACCGCCGAACAATCCCTCCTTCAAGGGGGAGGTGCGTTCGGCGTCACAGCGACGTCACCAAGCGGCGGGCCAATAGAAGCGGAGGGGCGGAGATGAGCGGGACATAACATCCCGCCCACCTTCTTCTTTCCTCATTGCTGGTGGAGGCAAGTAAAGAGATGTTTGTCATTCCTGTGGTGTCACACACAGCGATGAGATGTGTGGTGCTGCAGGAATGACAAACAACATTGTATCTGCAGCAGTAATGACATTATGGAAATGAACGACGTGACACAGATCAGCGTTTTTTTTTTTTTTTACGCTTTTGCGCTCGTTCATCGTCGCACCTAGGATTTGCACATTGCGATGTCGCTACCGGCGCCGGATGTGCGTCACTAACGACGTGACCCCGACGATATATCGGACGCGATGTTGCAACGTGTAAAGCCCGCCTTACTCCATACTCCCCATTAAGAACACAGAAATGCTCGGCAGTACTGAGCATTCCTATACATTAAACTTATGAATAAAATTTTAAAAAGCAGGGCGCTCCATAGTGTAGGTATCCTTAATAAGGTTTGAGATGGTGAGGGCTGATAGGTTGTATAGTTTTGTGCTCACCTTCAAGGGATATGGAAATACCAGGCACAACCCTGTTTCAAATCCAGAGACTGAAGTAATCATCTGCAGGTGCCCCAGGTGATGGTCCAGTCCAGGAACCACCCCATGTATCGGGTAAATACCGTAGTAAAATAAACAAAAAACGATTTATCATTTACTATTCCTATGTATGGAGGCATTATTTAATGTGTATGGACTGTTAACATTCCTGTTTATTGGGGATTCAGGAAAGTTATCACAGAGTTTTGCACAAACTTCACCGATTGTCATGGCGGCATTGGGCTCTGTTCAGATGGCAAATTCTGGGATCAACACAGGCAGAATTGGGCGTCAACCTGCTGTGTGCTGATTCATAGGCAGGCTAGCATGAGTTAATCTCTGCTGGTCTGTTTGCTTCTTTAATCACATGTGAGGATCACATCAGCTCCCCTCCTATTTATGTTGGTTGAATACTTCTACCAATGCCAGCTATAGTTTATTCTATGTTGATCTGGGAGGTGTGGTGTCCCAGACTCTGCTGTGAAAGTTGCATAAGTTGTGTCTATTGCTTGGAACGGTTGTAGAGTTTACTCTTGTTGCTCTGTACTGCTTTTCTGCTCTTGTTTTTACTCCTGAATCTTTTATTTTTTTTACCTTTTATGTGTGCTGTGTACAGAGTTCTGGTTTTCACTTGTCTGTGTTTTATCTGTGGTTTCAACACACTCCTGTCCTATCTCTCCCTGGGGGGAGGAGGAATCTGATCAGGGCTGGTCAAGAGCAGGGCCAGGAAAAAGACTCAGGCCTCTCCACCATCAGGAGAATCCCTGAGGTTAGGGATAGCATAGGGCCACCTTGCTCGAGGGTCACTTTAGGAGCCCCAGTTCCACGCTATCCCATAGTCAGTGTGACAAATTCTAGAACAGATGTACTTTTTTCTTCTTTCCCGCTCCATTCCATCTAAAGAAGTGATCCCTCCTGTAATAATGCAAATGTTTCCCTCAACTAACTAGGCGTGTATCACAGACTTCTCTGTGGGAGTGACTATGTTTTGATTGGTCAGTGTCATAGAGGAGAAAAAGCAAAAGCCCACTGTTTAGTACATGCCCAGTTCTTGAAGGGCAAAACTGTACCATTATTACCGGGGGGCATAACTTTGTAACCGAGGGGCACAGAAAAAAAAGAAAAACTATTCCAGAATCAGTGGCATGGCAACAATTTAAGGAGGTACTAATTTTAAATGAAAAATATCCAGTGGAAGGTCTTCTATTACTCTGACCTATTCTTGGCTAGTTTACCTTCTCTTGACCTTTTGTCAGTATTGATGTATATGGAGTTCTAAACCCTGCCTTGGCATTAGGCTGTTGGTTCACATCGATAAAATTGGTCAGTCGGGGCATTGCTGTCCATATATGTTTTTGTGAATAAATCCCATATGAAGATCAGCTGACTGTTAAGTTTTCCGAAACTCCAAATGAATGTACAATATGTTTGGGCGCCACAAAACTAAAAGGAGGGAGATAAGCAATTGTCGGACGCACCTGGCAAAGCTTATCTGCAAAGGAAACAAGTTAAATTATTTTGGGACCGTTGAGCTGACTCTATAAGATTATTGGCAGACCACCTCAAAGGCCAGCTCTACAAACCTTTATTTAAAGGTACGTGACCCGTTTAAATACCTGTCCAGCTTTGCCCTACATAGCTGATCAGATAGCGAGAAAAATACTCCGTTTTCTGGATTACAGCAGCGTGAACGGCCTGACCCTTCTGACAGCGGAGATTGCTGTCGTATCTGATGAAAGCGCTTTCCTCCTGAATGACACTTATCGTATTAACATTAAATCTGGCAATCAGTAGATAGCGGCGCCTCCTGTGTTACTGTAACATGGGAGCGGAAATGATGGCTAGGCGGCTGTGCGAGGAGTTTTATTTGGTTTATTTATTTCTTGAGGTTTTTTTTCCTTTCTTTTGTGGGTTTCAAAGCTTTGGCTGAAGCTGTGGGCCGCACCTCGCCGATTTCAAAGTCGGGCTCCTGCTTTGATACTGACAAGGAGCTGTGTGAGGCGGGAGACACCGCTGTGAAATTCTTCAGAGGGAAGCAGGGGAGGGAGGGAAAGCAGCCAAGAGGGACTACCAGGCGGGGAGGGAGACTACAGGGCCTTACGCTTGATGAGAGGAAAAAGACGGACGAGATAAAACTAGGACTGACTGCGAAAACAGGAGGCCTTGAATACTGAGGGGGGGAAGGGGTCAGTGTTTCTAACAGACAGCTCAACAAAGCAAGGGCCAGGGCTTTATGTGCTGCGCAACCAATCATCTCCACAAAAGAGGCCACAAAATAGAAAACCTATACGTAATGATTCACACTTTGCTGTTTTTTGCCCCTCTGAGCAGAATGTGAAATTGCAACCCACTCCCCACATCAGACAATGCTGCACATGTAATACCAGTCATTGATAAAGCTTTTTTAATAATACCTGGCAGAGCAATGTTATGGCAGCCAGTAAGATCTGCAACGATATGTTCACATTCAGTGGTTTTTGCCACATTTTTTTTCTTTTTCTTTCTTTTTTCTTTCTTTTTCTTTAAAAAAATTGCAAATACATGCCTAAAAAATGCAGTAGAAAATCATCATTAAAATTTGCATTTGTTTTTGCTGCTCAACCTCATTAATTTTAATGTAAGGCTAAGGCTATATGGGCACGTTGCGTAATTTCATGCACTGCAACGTAAATGCATGCGTCCTGCGTCCCCTGCACAATCTATGAAGATTTTGCATAATCCATCCGCACGTTGCGTTTGAGAGCGCAGCGATTTCCATGCTGCGCTCAAATAAGTAACATGTCACTTCTTTCGTGCGCTTTGGATGCTGATCCCACTCTGTCTATGGGAGAGGCAGCATCCAAAGCGCATGAAATCAGCATCTATTCTGCAGACACACTGCATCCATTGCGCAGTGTTTCTGCAGTGATTTGAAGCACACATGCACTGCCAAATCGCTGCATATTTTTCAGTATGGACACTACTCAACGTGCGCACATAGCCTAATAAGGATTTTTGGGTGCAGTTTTGGAGCAGAAACTCTCCAAAGCACGAAACTCCGTAAGGCTATGTGCGCATGTTGCGTTTTTTCATACGTTTACGCAGCGTTTTAAACTGCAGAGTAAATGCATGCGTTTTGCGTCCCCAGCAAAGTCTATGAGAATTTTGCAAATTCCATGCGCACGTTGCGTTTTAAAACGCAGTGTTTTGCATGCCAAATTTTTGACAAAATCGATGCGTTCTAAAAAGCTACATATCACTTATTTTGTGCGTTTTGGATGCTTTTCCCACTCTGTCTATGGTAGAGTGGATGTTCTGTTCGGCAGGTACAGCTGGACTGGTTTGGGTCCCAGAATTGACCTGAGCCCCAATGGAAGTCACTAATTGGGCAGTTCGAGTCTCCGCCCAAATGCAGCCAGCCATAAACAGATCACTTCTGGGGGGGAGTAAGCTACGTTTTTCCATTTTTATTTATTTATTTTTTGCTGCACATTACTTCTGATTACACTGTTGTTACCCCAATGCAAGCCGATCAAACACTGCGAGTGGCTCACACTGGGCTGAGCACCGAGTGTACTTGAGCTCAGTGATGCTCACTGAAGTGGTAATCATACATAGTTACTTAGGTTGAAAAAAGACCTAGGTCCATCTAGTTCAACCTTCCTCCACCACTTATACATTTTGTCATTAAGTCATTTATAACTGACATTTTAAAAGCTGTTATAGTATCTGCCATTACTACCTCTTGTGGTCGGCATTCCACAGACTGACTGCTCTAACTGTAAAGAACCCTTTCCTATTTAGCTGTTGGAATCGTTTAGCATCCAATCTCCGAACTCGAGCCCTGTTTTGTTTTTTTTAATTTTGTTTGTAAAGTCTGTTTGGCACGAACACTGAACCTCGTGTTTGTTCATCTCTAGTGGCTAATCATTCAAATGCACCTTCCCACCTGCTTGTTTTCCCTCTATCCACCCTCCCCTCTTCTTTGATTTACAGATCTGGCTTCATAAAGCAAAGAATGGAGGAGAGTTTTTAAAAACTAACAGGTTGTCAGGTGATTTTAAATGATTAGCCGCCATGATGCACATTCTCCTGTACTTGCTTCGAACAATCATTCTGTGCTGACAGAGTCCCTTTAAGTGCACCTTCCCACCCGCTTGTTTCCTTCCATCTCTGGCCCCCCTTTGATTGACAGCTCTGGTTTTATAGAGCCAGAGAAGGGTGCCAATAAATGGAAAACAAGCAGGTGGGAAGGTGCACTGAACTGTTTGGCCGCACCATGATGTACCAACAGTCATTCTGTGCTGACAGCATTACTTTAAAATGTGAAATGTGTGGGAAAAAATACAGTTAAAACTCTTCATGTGAACAAGCCCTTGTCGGATTTCTATAGGTAAAATCCAGAGCCGCTTGAATTTTTACAATGTGGGAATTTATGTTGCAGATTTGTTTCAATAAAACACATTGTAGCAAATTACCCACAGATCTAGAGGCAAATCCAAAACTGTAGATTTCAAAACTTCTTTCAATTCTACAGTAGATTCCTACTAATTTCATAATAAATTGCGAGAGTTTGGATATGCCTTGCAAATTACCGCGCTGATTCATGATTGGTTTTGTTACATAGTTATCTGTGGCAAATCCAATTGGCATGGACCTACTGTTAAGTCTAATGCGGATGCAGTATCAACCATAGTGCTCCAATTATAATATCAGCGCCTTGCTTCCCGTGCTTTGTGTGAACATTCAATTAAGTGAGCCTCTAATCAGATTTCTTCTGTCCGAACCACGGGCTGCATTAATCAGACTCTGGCAGCACAATTGCATCTAGACATGCTTTACCCATGCAGCATTTCAAAGTAAACATGCTTTGTAAAGCCAATTGGAAACAATGAATGTAGGTTTGCTGACTAGTCTGAGACAGGCCCAACACACATAGAGCTTAACATGTCATTGAGGTGGAGCAAGGTGGGGTGAAGCTATCGGAGACCTGCCTGAGACCAGTCAGCACCTAGTCCCCATCTGGGTTTTCAAAGTATGTTTACTCTGAAATGCTGCTTTGTTTCACAATAAAGCCTACCTGGCTACAAAAATAAATTTGACAAGCGAGGTAGGGGGGTCTCCACACCCCTGTCCCACATTTGCTTTGCCCACTTTGTTGGACCTGAGCAAAAACGGCGTGAAAGTGTCAGACGTTTGCTCAGCCTTGCATAACTAAAAACGTACGTTGGGGCTTACATCTGAAGCCCTCGAAAACTGGGTTTGGGCATATGTGCTGACTGTAATGATGCAGATAGTCACTGATTGCTCTCTGGAACTTATCAGGCCCTGTATGCACCCAGAACCAAGGGCGGTTATTGGGGCATATTTCTAATCCCTGCCTGACAGTTCCAGCCTATAGTAACATACATAAAGAGATCTTTAGAAAAAAGTATTTCTAAAGAGCCTTTATGATATGCTAATGAGGCCAGCGACTAGTCCCAAGGGCATTACTTGCCTTGGCACAGCAGGTTGACCTAGTGAGAGTAGTGAACCAGCCGGTGGCAGCGCCTGGGGGCAACAGCTTGGAACACACAACACAACTACAACAAATAGGGGAGAACAGCTTCAGACACAGAGCAGAGCGGACGTGCCGCGAGCAGCTGTGTGGGCCAAGGCGTTCAACACTGTCGCTGGGGAGAAGCAGGCGGCTGCTTTCATAGGACCGGCGCTGTCTGGGTACAGAACCCTAGGGCAGATATACTTCACGTTGTCTACCAACTCTGCAAGGGTTGCAGGAGCGGCTAGAAAAGTCACCGGACCTGTCCCACTGAGTCTGAAGCCTAATAGCATATATGATCTGTGGCTGAGGTCCTCCACCGGCCCCACATTGGAACCGCGCTATCAGCTTACAGAACGGGACACTTTACTGACACCGGGATACCCAAGTACTTCACGCCACAGTGATCCCATACTCAGTGCATCAAAGGAGGAAGGTCCCATAGACTGACACACACCGGATCTGACCTTCCACGGATTCAGGATCGTCTGGAGCCCATCGTGGCGGAGACCAGTACTCTGGGGCAGCGCCTGAACCACTCGTCAGTAAAAGACCTGGAACCGTAGCGCCTGACTCTGCCTCTTCTTTACTGGCGCCGTCACCCAGCGCTGTGGCGCCAACAGGGACTACCATCACCCAGTCTGTCCTCCATCATCCTCCCCGGGGTAATCCTGCTCCGCCTGTGTGGAGCGACACAATTCCGGCTGTGACCCTCACCATCAGCCCCAGAGAGCAACACCCGCAGTGGCGGCCCATCCCTGGCCGCGTACCACAGGTGACGTCATGATCATAAAAGACTTTCCTAAACCATCACTACTACCCCCATCCTCCATCCTGTCTCTCGTACACCGCCTTCCCTCCCTCCTGTACATCTCGGGATCACGAAACTGGGCCAGGCCAGCCTGTGACGATGCACAGGATCTGCACCCCCGGCCCGGCGACGTGTCGGGTGAAAACCCCTCGACCCCGGGGTGTTGCATAACCACTGCATCAGCCAGGAAGAGGTGAGCGAATAGGACCGTTCACTTGTATCCACGTTTGCCCTCTACACTGAAAAGGGTATAAAATATCACCCCTTATTTTTAAGTGCTATTGTCCGCGTCAAACTGATCACCTGGTCAATGCCACAAATAATTACATTAGACCGTACATCCTCCCCCTGCCGATGCTACACCTAGATTATTGCTCCTTTCTTTCTTTTAGCATGCACAACTTATTACTTGGATAATGAAGCGTTGAGACTAAAAATGTGCCCAAACTGTGCAGCACACACATCTATATTTCTAGAGGGATAGAAAACCAAAAGCCGTCTTGAAATTATGTAGCGAGCTGAGATTAGGCTGCTGTGTAGGTGATGGCTGGGGGGTCAGTGTGTGGGGGCAGGAGGTGCTGCAGGGCAGGGGCAAGAGCAGTCTATATGTGTGTGTGATCTGGGGCTGTAGCATGACTCTCACTGAGTAGCATAGCCTCTGGGAATGCCGTGTGCCGCCTGCGCTAATGACAGGGCTTGCCTGATAATTAAAGCAAAATCACTGAGGACCTTTTCTTCCCAGACAGCGGCAGCATCCTGTGATTAATCCCCGGCACGGCACCTCGCTCTAATGAGGCCTACCGCAGGGGACAAGCGGGGGAGGTGTGCATCACCACCAGACGCTCCTTATTAACGCATAAATAAGACCCCATGTCCTCTGCCAATACATTTCCATGGGACAACGACATAGGCGAAGCGCAGCATCACATCACCCCCCCCCTCAAGCGACACAATGTTCCCATGCGCCTTTCCATGCAGGACGGGAAGACACGTAAATGCTGAGAAAGAGAAATAGTTAATTAATCCCTTCACTGTCAGATGGGAAGACGAGCTCAGCAGAGCGCCTCTGCTGATCCTCCGCTCCCCATTACAATTAACTCACTCCCGATCCCGCTCCCCAAGCAAGGATACACCAGTAATTACAGCATTCATTTCACATGAAAGGACGACAAAAATGGAAGGCTTGTGTTACTATAGATTATGGGTGTAGTAGCCATATTGATCCTACTGGGTCAAAGATCCATTGCAAATTGCAGTAGCTTTTAGGGGATCAATAGGTGACTCCCTTTTATGCATGTAGCTAGTAAATCAAGAAATGAAGCAATGATAAGAAAGGCCTAAATCTTCCCTGGATAGGCGGACGGCCCGTTGCAAAATTGGCTGGAAAGTTGGTGATCTCTCATCAGAACTTTATCTGCTGACGTGTAATTTTCAGGGTCGTTCCTGACTTTCAAAAATATGTTGCTCTTTAGATTTGCAATCTTCTCTATCATAAAAGTTTGGACTCCTCCTGGTAGAAGCACAGTTGAAACCAGAAGTTTACATACACTATCTAAACAGACACATCTGCATGTTTTTCTCACTATCTGACATGAAATCAGAATAAACCTTTCCTGTTTAAGGTTAATTAGAAACCAAAGTTATTTATATTTGCCAAATGCCAGAATAATGCGAGAGAGAATGTTTTAAGGCATTTTTATTGCTTTCTGCAAAGTCAAATGTTTACATACATTACCTTTTAGTATTTGGTACCATTGCCCTTAAACTGTATGACTTGGGTCAAATGTTTTGGATCTCCTTCCACAAGCTTCTCACAATAGTTAGTAGGAATTTGGGCCCATTGCTCCTCACAGAACTGGTGTAACTAAACCATGTTTGTAGGTTGCCTTGCTCGCACTGGCCTTTTTAGCTTTCAAGAGGACTAAGATCAGGGCTTTGTGATGGCCACTCCAAAACATTAACTTAGTTTTCTTTAAGCCACTTTGTAACCAGTTTGCAGTATGCTTCAGGTCATTGTCCATTTGGAAGACCCATTTCTGCCCAAGCTTTAAGTTCCTGGCTGATGTCTTGAGATGTTGCTTCAGTATTGCCACATAATCTTCTTTCGTCATGATGCCATCTATTTTGTGAAGTTCCCCAGTCCCTTCTGCAGCAAAAGAACCCCACAACATGAAGCTGCAACCCTCGTTTTCACAGTTTGGATGGTGTTCTTAGGTTTCAAAGCTTCTCCCTTTTTCCTCCAAACTTAACAAAGGTCATTATGGCCAAACAGTTCAATTTTAGTTTCGTCAGACCACAGGATATGTTTCTAAAAAATTAAGGTATTTGTTCATGTGTACAGTTGAAAATATTAATCTGGCTTTTTATGTTTCTGTTGGAGTAATGGCTTCTTCCTGGCAGAGTGGCCTTTCAGCCCATGTTGGTACAGTACTTGTTTCACTGTGGATGATGACACAATCTAACCAGCTTCTGCCAGCATCTTCACAAGATCTTTTGCTTTTGTTCTTGGGCTGATATGCACATGTCTGATCAAAGCACGTTCATCTCTGGTACACAGAACCCGTCTCCTTCCTGAATGGTTTGATGGCTGCACATTCCTATCTTGTTTGTACTTGTGTATAATTGTTTGTACAGATGATTGAGGCACCTTCAGGTATCTGGAATTTGCACCCAAGGATGAACCAGGCTTGTAAAAGTCCACAATTCTCTTCCTGAGATCTTGACTGAGTTATTATTGACTCTCTATCTTTCTCTTTCTCTCCCTCTCTCCTAGCCAGGGGAAGTAACACCATCACGACTAGTCGCTGGCCTCATTAGCATATAATAAAGAATCTTTAAATACTTTTTCTAAAGATCTCTTTATCTATGCTACTAGATACAGGAACAGTTAGGCAGGGATTAGCAATATGCAGTCAGACCTGCTCGTGGTTCTGGGTGCATACTGCACCTGACGGGTTCCCTTTAATTACAGAACTAGATTACACAATGAAACCAGTAAGCCTCTTATAGTAGCTGTAGACCCAAAACCATTTTAAAGGGTTTTTGTTTAGCTAGACATACATTAACTTTTTTTTCCCATTATTCCTTAGACACGTAAGGTGGTTAAAAATGGACTTTGAATGTTAATATTCATACAAAGGACAGGTCCTATGAGCTGTGTTAAGGGTCTGAGCAGGCGTGGGTGCAGATCTGGTGAGAAAAGTCAGAGGGAGAAGTTGTAGGGGGACAATGTAAGTTTTTTTCATGAAGTGTGACTGGGCATAGCGAAGGTGAACATTTGACATAGCCAAAATTACTTAAAAGCTAGAGTCCTACCACTCGGGGTCAGTTGCAGAGGGCACATGCAGCAGGTAAGAGCACTGAGTTGCAACTTGTAGGTGGGGGATTGGACATGTCACATAGTGGAGATTGATTTCCTCTCTGACTATCCCGAATAGAAAAATCTATGCTGCCTGTAAGGAGAAGAGCCGCCCAATGTAAAAAGTCACCTCAATAGTGAGTGGGACTCAGAAAACGTCTACAGGTCTGCTGTGATGTTGTCACCAAATGGTTACTTCCTGAAGTAGCTGAAGAGTGGAAAGGCCTTCTGAGCAGATTCGAGATCCGGGAGAGACTCTGCAATGAGTGAGGAGAGAGACACTGCAGGAGATGAGAATCTGATGTGAAAGCGAACATGTGTCATAGTCATGACTGCATGTGAAGTAGGCTGTCCGTGGTGTGGCCCTGATTAAGCCTCCACAAGCGAAACCAGAGATGGTCTTATTGAGACTGTAACTGTGCGTTTCAGCGACGTTCAAGTGTTTGTGTCTCAGGAACGAGTAAAGTTAAGGACTGTATAAAGTGTATAAAAATAAACAAATCTGCCTTTTCTCCTGCACTACCTCTCCGCAGCTGCCCTTGTTCACATAGCAGCAGCGGCGATGTCACGGCTATAGCATGTGACCGCTGCAGCCAATTACCGGGCTCAGCGGTCTTGTGCCGTCTACATCAGCATGACTTTTCCTGATGTTTCCACTCATCCCCGGGCGGCACGGTGGCTCAGTGGTTAGTGATTGCAGTCTTGCAGCGCTGGGGTCCTGGGTTCAAATCCTATCAAGGACAACATCTGCAAGGAGTTTGTATGTTCTCCCCGTGTTTGTGTGGATTTCCTCCGGGTACACCGGTTTCCTCCCACACTCCAAAGACATACAGATAGGGACTCTAGATTGTGAGCCCCAATGGGGGCAGTATTGCCAATGTATATAAAGCGCTGTGGAATTAATAGCGCTATATAAATGAATAAAATTATTATTATTATTATCCCCACTAACTACAGTAAAGCGGAATTGCAATGACACACACAAGCCTTGGGTAGGAGCGGTGTTTTTCTTATCTTACACACTTGTCCTGTTGGGATCTGATTCCCTTTCTTGGTAGTAAAGATGGCCATACATGTGTCTGTAGATCCTCTTGTAGGATGCTGTGCACAGTACTTGACTTGTCTGGTTGGCGGTTGCCTATTCCATTGTGCAGACCATACTGGTAGATTAATTGACTTGGGGTTAATCTGAAGAAATAAACTTCCTGTTCATAGCTGCGCTGAACAAGGAAAGTATAGAGCTGGTATTATCAGAAGACCATCCAGGATGATGAGAGGAAGCAGCGTGGAAGGTGGTGGCTGAGATTTAAACTTCTGACCCTGAACTCTGAATGAGAAAAATAAAGTTGTAAATCTTCTGCCGGAGCTCACAGGTGCATTTAATTTGTAATGAGCAGCCATATTAATGACAAACAGAGGCTGCAGGCTGCGAAGAACCAGGAGGGGAGAAAACAGGAGGTGTCACTGGGCCCCCATGGTGCCGCAGGCTGGAGGCGTCTTACACACACATGGCAGGGAGGGAGCAACAATGACATCACTGCACGGAAAGGATAAAAATACTCATATATGCGTCAAATGAAAACAGACCTGCATGCAATTTCTTCTCATTTCTAACCC
>NC_134363.1:158485567-158593067 GCF_048569485.1 Anomaloglossus baeobatrachus | reverse complement strand
CCCGCCATCCTTCATCCCCCAACTCATCACTGGGCCCCGGGACAACCACCCCCTACCCACGGAGGGGAGAACTAACAGCTTTGCTGCTCCCTGTCACCGCTCCCGGGATTCCCATACAGAGCAGCGGTAGTGTCCCTACAATCACCACAACCGTGGGTGGCGTCACGGACAATAAACTATCCCAAAAACGAAACCCCTTTCACTCACGGGCGAGGAGCGCCGCTCGAGTCCCCGGGATCCGGCCCATCGCTCGAGCCACCGAGCAGCAGCAGGCCGCAGCGGCAGCCGGACCCGAGCCGTGGGAGAGCGCAGCGTCCCCTCCTCCGCCCGCGACAACTTGGCGTCACGAACAGGATCTTACCGCTCTGCCGTTGGGTAGAGGTGCGCCTTGTGACCGCCGGAGGTGTCCGGCCGGAAAATTCCAGAAGCCGCCATCTTTGGCGCGAAGAGTTCCCGCTCGAGCATCTTCTCGAGTAGCAGAGGCGCGAAGGCCAAAACCCCGCCCCGAGAGAGGAGGGGCTGGAAAGAGGCTAAGGGGGACGAAATGGCGACTGAGTGCATGTGAGGTGGCTACAAAAGCAGGGACGCCAGGACCCTGTGGCCATCTTGTTGCTAGTTCCTGGAAAGCACGACTGCCGAGATGTCCGCTCCAGCTAATAACAGCGAGACCCCGCACCCGGCACGGCGATGTGGTTGAGGGACCGGACCGTCCCGCTGAGTAATCGTCTGCAGGCCCACATGCAACTCCTCCTGGAGGAGTGGGAGACCGACATGGCGGACGTGGTGGCTGCTATGTGGAGACGCAAGGTGGAAGAGGATTTGGAGGAGCGGGTAAGAGACCCACGCCCCTGTATTCCTGAGGGATCGGCCATTGGAGCTGAGGAGCCCGGCCGGCTTCCGCTCACCCTGCCTCTCTCCCCGCTACCTGTGATAGCTTCCGCCGCTACGCCACTAGGCCCGCTACCTGCCCAATCGGTAGCGATACCCTGCCAAGCCGCCCCGGTGGACCAGCCGGCTGCAGACGTCCAGGACGTCCCTGAAGTACACCAGGGGGAACCGCTAGGACCGTGGCCCCTTAACAGAATGGTGCCAGAAGTCCCGGTAGTGACTGTGCCGGACTGTGGGAACAGTCTTTCCAGCCGTGTGTTTTACCGAGAACTGTGTGTCACCGTCTCAGGCTGAGTGAGTACCACAGTGCCGTGAGGCACAGCGCTGCCCCCGCGTCCCTGCACCCCACCAAGCCCTGCACCGGCCCCGCCATCCCTCATCCCCCAACTCATCACTGGGACCTGGGACAACTACCCCCTACCCACGGAGGGGAGAACTAACAACTTTGCTGCTCCCTGTCACCGCTCCCGGGATTCCCATACAGAGCAGCGGTGGTGTCCCTACAATCACCACAACCGTGGGTGGCGTCACGAACAATAAACTATCCCAAAACCCAAACCCCTTTCACTCACGGGCGAGGAGCGCCGCTCGAGTCCCCGGGATCCGGCCCATCGCTCGAGCCACCGAGCAGCAGCGGCAGCCGGACCCGAGCAGTGGGAGAGCGCAGCGTCCCCTCCTCCGCCCGCGACAGGGGCAACAGTGTGATCGGATGTAGTGTGCACCCCCCCAAAAAAATGTATGTATATGGAAAAACCCGGCCTACCCCCCCCTCCCAGGAAGTGATCTGTTTATGGCTGGTTGCATGTGGTTGGAGACCAGAACTGACCAAGTCGTGATTTCCATTGGGGTCCAGGTTAAGTTTGGGTTATCTAAAGTCCGGATAAATGCACCAAACCGAACTTCCACGGGTCCATTCATCTCTACTTGGGAGTCTCCATCAAAAATTATGTTGTTTTTTTTACTGGCAAAATATTCCTGCATGTTGCTCTATTTCTTCCATTTACAACATCAGACACCTTGTCAGAACTCAGCAGACCCCCTTTATAAGTCAATGGGGTCCGTCAGTCCCCACTGGAATGCATTGTGTGACGGGTCTAGGAGATCTTCTGGCTCCTGGTATAAATGTATCACAGTGCAGATGTAAATCGGGCATGGGGCACATTGTTCTTGTAAAGGAAGCCTCTCAATCCAGAATGGTGACTGCTGTGAAGTCATCAGGGGACTAAACTGTAAAGGTCCAAAGTTTTTATAATCTCACTGCCATACTCTGCTTTCAGAGTGAAAAGCAAGCAGCTTTTTTTTATCCTAAGGTGAAAAGCAAGCAGCTATTTGTTATATAAGATTAGAAAGATATTACTGCTGTCTTCCAGAAACAGTGCTACTTTTGTTGTTTATGGGTTGGGCCTGGTATTACAACTCAGCCACATTATTAGGCTGAGGCCACACAGGGATTTGCGTGAGTCCTCGCATGACACTTGCAGCAGAGCGGGAGCAGAGTGTCATGTGACTGTGGTCACGCGATCGTGCGATCAGACCACAGCTGCGGAAGGGAGGGCCGGCACTGTGGAGGAAGGGCCATTACTGCGGAGGGGAGGGAGGGATTTATCTCCCTATCTCTCTTCTGTTGCCGGCTGATGCGATTCTCGCACTGCACTCTTGTTACACCGCTGTAATGCAAGTGCAGTGTGATGTTTCTCTCGCCCCCATAGACTTAAATGGGTGTGAGTGAAACAGGATCGCATTCCACCCACCGCATGCTGCGATCGTTTTCTCGGTCTGATTAGGGCTGAGAAAAAAAATAACTCATGGGAGCTGCCCCACAGAGTAACATTGGTCCGAGTGGAATGCAATTTTTCGCTCCGTATTACTTGCCGTAAGTGCTGACCCTTATTATTCATTTATTATTGTAGTGCTATTTATTCCATGGCGCATTACATGGGAAAAGGGGTAATCATATTAAAAACAGGTACAATAATCATGAACAATAGAAGGCACAGACTAGTACAGGAGGAGAGAGGACTCTGCCCACGAGGGCTCACAGTCTACAAGGGACAGGTGATGATGCAGTAGGTGAGAGTAGAGCTGGTCGTGCAGCGGTATAGTGGATTGAAGGGGATGGGTGAGTGTAAAGCTGGTCGTGCAGCGGTATAGTGGACTGAGGGGGGTGGGTGATGGTACAGTACGTGAAGGTATAGATGGTCGTGGCAGCGGTATAGTAAACTGAGGGTTACTGGAAGTTCTAAGCTTGTTTGAAGAGATGGGTCTACAGGTTCTTTTTGAAGGTTTCCACGGTGGGTGATAGACTATGTTGAGGTAAAGCGTTCCAGAATATGGAGGATGCACAGAAGAAATCTTGTATGCGATTGTGGGAGGGGGAGATAAGCGGGGAGTAGAAGAGATCTTGTGAGGATTGTAGGTTGCGTGCAGGTAAGTACTGGGAGACTAGGTCACGGATATATGGAGGAGACAGGTTGCGGGTGGCTTTGTATGTCATGGTTTGAGTTTTGAACTAGAGTCTTTAGACAATGGGAAGCCAGTGAAGAGATCGTGGAGAGGTTGGGAAATAGTGGGGGGACAAGTTGATTTAGTCGAGCAGCAGAGTTAATGATAGATTGGAGGGGTGCAAGAGTGTTAGAAGGGAGGCCACAGAGCAGGAGGTTTTAAGGAATGTACAGATCCGAGAAATATTTTTGAATTTAAAGGTCCAGTCACACTAAGCAACTTACCAGCGATCCCAACAACGATAGGGATCGCTGGTAAGTTGCTAGGAGGTTGCTGGTGAGCTGTCACACTGCGACGCTCCAGCGATCCCACCAGCAACCTGACCTGGCAGGGATCGCTGGAGCGTGGCTACACGAGTTGCTGGTGAGCTCACCAGCAACCAGTGACCAGCCCCCAGTCTCCTAGTTACAGCACACATCAGGTTAATTAACCCGATGTGTGCTGCAGCTAAATGTGCACAGAGCAGGGAGCAGCGCACACTGAGCGCTGGCTCCTTGCTCTCCTAGTTACAGCACACATCGGGTTAATTGCCTGATGTGTGCTGCAGCTATCTGTGCACAGAGCAGGAGCCCGGAGGAGGCTGGTATCAAAGGTAAATATCGGGTAACCAAGGACAGGGCTTCTTGGTTACCCGATGTTTACATTAGTTACCAGCCTCAGCAGAAGCCGGCTCCCTGCTCACTGCACATTAGTTATTGCTGTCTCGCTGTCACACACAGCGATCTGTGCTTCACAGCAGGACAGCAACAACTAAAAAATGGCCCAGGACATTCAGCAACAACCAACGACCTCACAGCAGGGGCCAGGTTGTTGCTGGATGTCACACACAGCAACATCGCTAGCAACGTCACAAAAGTTGTTCGTTACCAGCGATGTTGCTAGCGATGTTGCTTAGTGTGACGGGGCCTTAAGTCGGCAAGAGATGGAAAGGGCTTGGATATGTGGCTTGAAGGAGACAGCACAGTCAACGGTTACCCCGAGGCAGCGAGCATGTGGGACTGGGCAGAGTGAGCAGCCATTGACTATGATGGATAGGTCTGTTGGGGGGGTTGCGTTACATGAGGCAAAGATGATGAATTCTGTTTAGTCCATATTAAGTTTTGAATATCAAGCAGAGAAAAAGGATGAAATCACAGACAGACATTGTGGGATTCTGGTTAGTAAGTAGGTGATATCGGGTCAGGAGAGGTAGATATGTGTATCATCAGCATGGCGATAATACTGAAAGACGTAGGAGTTTATGAGCTGTCCCAGGCCGAAAGTGTAGATGGTTGGATTTTCAAGTGGAGAATCTGGTTGATTTTGTTTTTAGACATATTAATGCAACTTAAAGACATTTTAAGGACTCCATGATGTCTGCATTAGGCTCTACCACTTCTGGCCCTACACTAAACACAATACGGCAGATGAGTGGACCTGTGAAAGTTTGGTTCGACGGGTTCAGACAAACTTGGAGATCGATTTGGGACCGAACTTGACCTGCACCCCAATGGAAGTCACTAATTTGGCAGTTCACCCACATGCAGTCAGCCATAAACAGATCACTTCTACAGGCAGGGTTTTTCCATTTTATTTTTTTTGGGTGCACACTACATCCAATCACACTGTTGTTACCACCAGTGTGAGCCACTCAAACACTGCAAGCGGCTCACACTGGGCTGAGCACCAAGCGTACCCAAGCACAGAGATGCTCCAGAGAGTGGTGTTCATACATAAAGCACCCGAACGCTGAATCCGAACTTTGTTTCTTATGTAAAGTTTGAGTTTGGTGTGAACATCGAGCTCACTCATCTCTAATCCTCTCTAACGTAGACTACAGAGTATTAAAATTTGCCAAATTTATCAAAGCTATTTGGCAAATTTGGTACATCTTTAAGGGGAATCTGTCGCCAGGTTTATACCACCTAATTTGAGAGCAACGTAACGTAGGGTCAGAGACCTTGTTTCCAGTGATGCGTCACTTTCTGGGCTGCTTGCCGTAGATTTGATAAAACCATTGTTTGATGAGCAGAAGATTATCATTAGAGAACTAGAAAACTTGCTCCCATGTAGACCAACCTCTCCCCCACCACTGATTAGCAGCTTTCTGCCTATGCACAGTTTACACAGAATGCAAACAATCTGGGTTATACAGAGCTCAGCATTCAGAGAACTGGTAGATCTGCAGCAGATAAAATTGATGTTATTAGAATTGTAAGTAGCCAAATAAGTGGCACATCGCTGCAATCTGCATCTCTGCCCCTAAACTGTGCTGCTCACAGATGCAGTAGCAAAAACCTGGTGACTTTGCACCAATATTTTTTTGCTAATTGTGACTTAGGCAATCTGGCATGGCCTCATACGCAACATCCCTTTTTGCTAGGCCATGTTCCCTTATCGAGCTAGTTGGAAAAGGAAGCCATAGCACATGTTAAAGTAATCCTATCAGCCACTTTTATCACCCCAAACCATTTATATGACTGTGCTGCCCTTTAAAAGACAAGACAGTTTATCCCCTTATGACCCCAACATGCTGCTGTAGCAGCAAGAAATCACAGTTTGAACTTGGAAGCGCATTGGGGCATGATGATGCACTTACAGCTTCTCAGTCTCCACTGTATTCCAGAGCAACAGTAGCAGCATCCTCTCACCCTGGCTGATTGACCGGTAAGGCTGCTTTCACACCTCCGGTTTTTGCAATGCGGCACAATCCGGCACTTTGCAGGAAAATCGCAACTGTTTTTTTTTGCTGCCGGTTGCGTTTTTTCTGCATAGACTTTAATTAGAACCGCATTGTGCCGCCATGGGCTCCCGTTCAGTCCGGTTTTTGCCGCATGCGGCAGATTTAGCCGATGCGGCGGCCGGATGGAACGTTGCCTGGCAAGTTTTTTCGTGCGGCAAAAAAACCCCGCATCGCGCCGCATTCGGCCGATGCGGCGCATTTTTCAATGCATGCCTATGGCGGCCGGATGCGGCGTGATGCGGCAATAACCGCATCCGGCCGCCGCATGCGGTTTTTGCCACTGCGCATGCTCAGTAGCATGCCGCAAGCGGCAAAAACCGGACTGGACGCAAAGGAAAAACTTATGCAAAGGATGCGGTGTGTTCACCGCATCCGTTGCATAGCTTGCACAGCCGGATTGAGCCGCAGAGCTCAAGCCGGATGTGTGAAAGCAGCCTAAGTGGTCATATACCAGAGCAATCAACCTGTTAATCAGTCAGGGGAGATTGTTGCTAATTTGGGAAACAGTGGAGACTAAGAAGCTGTAAGTGCATGATCAAACCCCATTGCACTTCCTGAAGGGGAAAAAGAGTCCAGCTCACTGACCTGCCTTGCTGGTATGATCCAAGTCCTGCGCACGGAAGTGGTTTGGCCACCAATCAATGTAGAAGAAAGGAAAAGTTTCCAGCACTAGGGATAAATATTTAAAAGTCCTTTTTATTTTTAATATGTTAAAAATCCAGCAGGTATGGCATAGATGTCGGATGACCAGCAGAACAATGCGTTTCGACGCCCAGATCTTAATCATGTTCTGATAATAATGCTGGCTTCCTTTTGTAAGATCTCCCAGCTTCCTATAATCAAGAGCAGCTGTGGTGGTTGCTCAAGGTAACTCCTAAACTAGTAGTTGCGGGAGATCGAAGAAAATGGTAGTTGCAAGAAAGTAATTTATATGAAGCATACAAAAAACGTACCATTATATACATATTAAAAATAGAAATATAGAAATTTTCTATGGCGAGTTGTGGATAGAAATGTTTTTTTTATGATCCTTAGAGTGATAAAAACGGATCATATGTGAGACATAATATACATTGCCATCATATAATTAAATATAATATATTGAATATATTAAATAAAATTGGATATTAGTTAGGGTCTGTATTAATAGTACATTCCAATAGACATGTGGAAATAGAGTATAGGACACAAGAGAAACCTCCATTAAATCAAGTGAGGCATACATCGCACATAAAATCGCATATAAGAAGTATTGTATAATTAATACCATAACTGTCGGGGCTAATCAAGAGACAGACCTCTAGTTTCACATCTCCAGTATATATATATATATATATATATATATATATATATATATATATATATATAATCTATGTCTTCTATAATTAGAGGCAACATCATGAAAAATAATATGACAAAGGGAACCTAGTTCAATAATGCAAAATGAGGTCCTGGCGGCTATTCAGAGCTTTACCCTAGAAGCTAGATATCCAAGTGGTCTGAAGAGCCGCCAGGGCCTCATTTTGCATTATTGAAGGTGTAGGTTATGAAAATAAAGTTGCTGCAAAGCTGAAATATTGATCATTGATCATTTAATGAACACAGAAAGGTCAGATTTTGGCAAGACAAAAGTTTTGTCGCCCACAGAAAGTAATGTGAAATTCAAACAAATAATTAACTTCTAATACAAAGATATATTGCATAACATTGGTGAATGAGGTTGTGGTGCTATTAGAGCCATATTTAATATTTTGTGTGCCTTCCATGAGCTTGAAGGACTGTATCCATGTGGTTCAACAATGATTCATACAATTTATTGATGAAGTCATCAGGAATAGCAGAGAATGCAGTCTTACATGCCTCCCAGAGTTCATCTAGATTCTTTGGTTTTGTCTTCCAAGCTTCCTCTTTCATCCTACCCCAAACATGCTCAATGATGTTCATGTCTGGTGACTGGGCTGGCCAGTTCTTGAGCACCTTGATCTTCTTTGCCATGAGGAACTTTGTTGTAGAGATGGATGTATGAGATGGAGCACCATCCGCTGCAGAATTTGACCCCTTTTATGATTGGGAATGTAAGAGGTAGCTAATACTTCTTGATATTTTAGGCTATTGATATTGCCTTCCGCCTTGCAAATGTTTCACACACACCCATACTGAATGTAACCCCAGACCATGATCTTTCTACCACCTAACGTAACTGTTTTCTGGATCCATACAGGCTCCAGTAGGTCTCCTGCAGTATTTGTGGCTGTGGTGTAATTTAACTGAAGATTCATCAGAGAAATCCACCTTCGGCCACTTTTCCAGCGTCCATCTCTTTAGCAGGCTGTGGGACTTGGCAAATGCCACACGTTTTTTTAAGTGCCTATTGTTTAGTGCTAATCAAAAAGGTCCGTGGAGCCTCTGTTAGGAGTCTCAACACAGAAACCAGCCAGATATCCCTCCGGGAAGGGCCCAGCCAAGGGGTGACTCTTTTTAGAAGACCACCATAACAAGTGGCCCTTTTAGTCAATATCCAACTTTTTGACAAGTTTAAAGATATGACAAGGGAAATACCAAGGCCAGGTATCCATCCAGACAGCTGTTTCGGGGGTATTGCCCCTCATCAGTGTGGAGTAGGATTCTGGCTGGGTGGGAGCAATGCCTAGTAGACCAACAAAACAATCACTGATCTCGGGGAGACCAGCCAGAGAAAACATTATGGTGGTCTCCTAAAAAGAGTCACCCCTTGGCTGGGCCCTTCCCGGAGGGATATCTGGCTGGTTTCTGTGTTGAGACTCCTAACAGAGGCTCCACGGACCTTTTTGATTTGCATATTTCCCAGGGGGCAATGTACCTTGGATTTCACTGTCTTGAGCGCCCTCGCTGGCTGCCGGCAGTGTTTTCTCTGGCTGGTCTCCCCGAGATCAGTGATTGTTTTGTTTTATTGTTTAGTGCTGACTTCTGAGCACTGATTCGACCATGGAGGCCATTTCGAGACAGAATCCTACAAACTGTTCTAGTTGAAACATGGACTTGAGGTGACCAGGCCTTTTGGAGCTCTGCTGCAGTGGAAGTAAAACTAAAGAAATAAAAAAAATTAAAGCTAGCGCAATAGATTTGTGATGGGAGGGTCTCATAGATGCCTGCCATCACTAATCTAGGGCTTAGTGTCAGCTGTGAGCTGAGATTAACCCCTTATTACCCCAATTGCCACTGCACCAGGGCAATTGGGAAGAGACGGGTAATGTGCTGGGGTTGTCGCATCTAATGGATGAGACAATCCTAGGCGGCTGCAGGCTGATATTTTGAGGCTGGGGGCTCCCAATAACCGTGGGTCTCCCCAGTCTGAGAATACCAGCCTCCAGCTGTCTGGCTTTATTTTAGCTGGTTATCATAATTGGATGGGGACGCATGCTGGATTTATTTATTTTTACTGTACTGTGACCGGGTCTTTGATTGGAAGTGTCAGGCTGTCACAAAAGCTGGGGGGTGCTGTCTGACTGCAACCAATTACAGACGCTGGTGGGTGGGGGAAGCAGTGAATATGTATGAGCCTAATGAGCGTCCCTGAAAGAAGAGTGAGAGGCCGTGGAAGCAGTGTGACAGCCGTGCTAGTGATTGGTGAGTATGAGGCGCTTGCTCGTACCCCTTTTGTGGTGGATTCTGGGGACCGGCATCTCGCCAGACACCACTGATCTATCCCCCGCTGACTCTGAGTTGGCGGGGGGATTCATCTGAGAATCATCCCATCATTGGTGAGAAATGCAGGGACAAAACGCAAAAAAAATGTACATGAATTTTTTTTTTTTAGCAGATATTTGTGACAAACTGCAGACAAATAAACTGCAACGTGTGCATATAGCCTAAGGCTACATTCTCATGACCCGTATTTGTTGAGTTTTTGCATCTTAGTTTACTTGTGTTTTTTTTTTTTTCATTGCGTTTTTTGATTCTGCGTTTCTATCATGTTTTTGACAAAACATTTGTTTGTTTGGTGTGACGTGTTTTTTGTTTTTGAAACTTCCTGGTATTGATTTTCTTTGGTGCAGATTACACGTGTTTTTGACGCATTAATGCCGCAGTTATGTACTAAAAACACGTGTTTTTCCACCTGTGGATTTTCCGCATCTAATACATGGCTATAGGGAAATTCCGCACAGAAAAAGAAATGGACATACCGCAGATCAGTTTATACAACTTAAAAAAGAAGCCCAATGGGCATGGGATTTCTATTAATCCCATCCACTCTGCTTGTACTGTAAAATGCTGCCTCTTTGACGGATTGAAAATACACAGCTTAAAGGGAACCTATCAGCAGAATTGGGGCCTATAAGCTGCGGCCACCACCAGTGAGCTCTTATATACAGTATTCTAACATGCTGTATATAAGAGCCCAGGCCGCTGTGTAGAACATATAAATCACTTTATAATACTTACCTAAACTGTCGCTGCAGTGGAGTTGGGCCATATGGGCGTCTTCTTTCTCCGGTGTCGGTGCCTCCTCTTTTGGCCATCTTCGTCCTCCTTCTGAAGCTTGTGTGCATGATGCATCCTACATCATACACACTCGCCGGTCCCGCGCAGGCGCACTACAATACTTTGATCTGCCCTGTGCAGGACCTCAATGCCGGTGAGTGTGGATGACGTAGGATGTGTCATGCACCCCGGCTTTAAAGAAGGACAAAAATGGCCAAAAGAGGAGGTGTCTGCACCGGAGAACGGAGACGCCCATATGGCCCAACTCGACCGCAGCGATTGTTTAGGTAAGTATTATAAAGTGATTTTTACGTTCTACACAGCGGCCTGGGCTCTTCTATATACAGCAAGTTAGAATGCTGTGTACAGGAGCTCACTGGTGGTGGCCGCAGTTTATAAGCCCCAAATCTGGTGACAGGTTCCCTTTAAAAAAAACAACGCATGGCCATAGTTTCATTGTGAGAAAGATCTCACTTTTTATGGATGACCATATTCTTCATTGGGGTTTTATTTTTCCATTAGTGTCAAAATTTGATGAACAAAGCCACTAGAGCTCCGTTCACATGTGTGTGGTGGTTTCCGCTCACGACGACGGCCATGACCTAGAGCTGGATCCATTGTGCAGTGGTTTCCATCAAGGATATCTTTAGTTTCTAAAGCAAGGCTGCATGCAATATTTATTCTTCCTATCAAACTGAATGGCAATGATCGAAGACCGAGATGCAAATATGAACATTAGCTTTATAGGTAAAAAGCGATGTGACAATAGTAATAAACATCACACGCGTGCTTTACTATAATGGACCAGAGTGAAGCAAGAGTCAATTTATCAGTGCAGATCTGCTGAATTCAGATTACAGGTGCAAACAGTCCCTGCTTTGATCCTTTTTCACTGTCACACGAAATGTTTTTGTAATATGTTTATTTATAAGTGCAATGCTTTATTGGTCGTAATATAATGTATGTAATACCAAACACTAGGGAGTCTGAAGGATAACAATGAATGTTTTCAAAATCTATAAGGGGAAGTAATTTTTGTTATATTCTTACAATGCTTATCAGATTACAAACCAAAAATTAAGATGGACAAGTTTTTATTTTACAGAACAGGCCCCATAAATGATGGCTAATTCCATAAGGAAAACCAGGATATATATATATAATCTCCATACATTTGGATTACCCTGGGATTGACTTCAAACAAGTATTTAACCCCGGCGAATGAAAATACTAAGGCTTGGTTCTTGGACGCATAATGCCCCGGACTACAGGAGTTGTATGCCTGACTGTATGGTGCTTTACTGACCTCTAGTGTCTGTACTCAGTAAGTACATAACTACAAGACTTGGCTAAAGTAGACTCCTCCTCCCCCCACTCTACCAAAAAAATATTGATGCCCCCCCCATTAAAAACCAAAGTTAAGAGCTTAAGCCAAACTTTTCAAATAGAATCCCCATAAAAGAAGCTGAATGAAGATAAACACACGTCTGGTTACTCCTTGATTAGGTGATAACGTTAGACTAATTGCTCTCTTTCACATGTCAACGTTTTCAGTACGTGTGGGTCCGATTTCACACTTACTGGAGACCCATTCACAGGCATACTCATTAAAATCTCTGATCTTCCCACCTCCGTGATTCACATGGACCCGTGTGTCCATGTAAATCCCACTTGTTTGTGTGAATCACACGGGTGTATCTGTGATCCACACGTAGACCTGTCCGCTTTCACCGTCAGCACAGATGAAAAGGGTTAATAGAAGTCTATATGAGTGTGTGAAAAACAAGTACGGCACACAATTGACATCCGTGTGTCATCTGTGTGACATGCCAGAATGAAATACATTCAAGAAATTTATGTTTTTTATATGTTGAAAGATTGTGTGTGTGTGTGAGATAGATAGCTATATAGATTTTATGGCTTTTATATAATTAAAAGAAAAAAGTGGGTTCCCCCCATTTTTGATAATCAGCAAAGGTAAAGTAGACAGCTGCGGGCTGATATTATCAGGCTGGGAAGGTCCATGGTTATTGGGCCCTTCTCAGCCTAAATATAGCAGCCTGCAACCACCCCAAAAGTGATACATCACATTAGATTTGCCAATTCTGGCGCTTCGTCTTAGGTCTTTCCAATTGCTCTCTGTCATTAGCAGTCGGGAAAATAATAGTTGGAGTTGGTCAGCTGTGTATTATTAGCTGGCATCAAACTCTGGTATTAGTAATGGAGGAGAGGTGTTTATCAGACACCCCCATTACTAACCTAGTAAGTGAAAAGAAAAAAGCATACACAAAGATAGTTTATTTTAAACTAACACTCCCTTACTCTTTCCCTGATTCACCAATTTATAAAAAAAACAAACAAACAAAAGAAAGCATGCCCGATGTAGTCCAGCGCATCTGACATAGTCCACAAATGTAAAACTAAAAGACTTAAAAAGAGAAATCAAAACACGACACAAAACACTGTGCCTCGTTCACCAATTTATTATAAAGAAAAGTTCCCAGCTCTGATGTAGTCCAGCAATTCTCCATGATGTTCCTCGACGTTGTAGATCAAAAGCTATGGAGCATCAGAACGAGGCTCCATAGGCTTTGAGCAGCAGCCGCGAGACCTGGCTACTGTGATGAGCGGTCATGTTCCTGAAGTCAGATTGATGTGCGGTAATATTGCTTTTCTCCTTGCTCATTACAGTCACTGGGTCTTGCGGAGCACAGTGTGAGCCAGGTGTGTCTGCTGCTCAAAGCCGATGGAGCCTTGTTCTGAGCTCCATAGCCTATGATCTATGTGGGAATCAATGGACTACGTCGGAGCAGGGGATTTTGCTTTCTAATAAATTGGTGAACACATTTTTATTCTTGTGAACGAGGGACAGTGTCTTCTCTTTATTTTATGCCTTTCATGTTTCCATTTGTGGACTAAGTCGGATTTGCTCAACTACATCGGAATCCAGAGTCCACGAGGGGAGGGAAAGGGTCATAGAGTGTTTTATTTTCAATAAAGTATTTTTTGGTATGTTTTCTTTTTTTTTGGATTACTGGGTTAGTAATGGGGGAGTCTGATAGATGCCTTTCCATTACTAACCACTGGGCTTGATGCCAGCTGACATTACACAGCTGACATCAATCCCAAAAAATATTTCCCTGATTACCACTGCACTAGGGCAAACGGACGAGACGAGGTGAAGCGCCAAAACTGTTGCATCTAATGTGATGCGCCACTTCTGGAGTGGCTTTGGGTTGATATTTTTAAGTTGGGAAGGGCCAAATAACCATAGACCTTCACAGCCTGATAATATCAGTATTCAGCTGTCTGCTTTACCTTTGCTGATTATCAAAAATAGGGGTAGCCCCATGTCGTTTTTTTAAATGTAATTATTTATTTTATTAAGTAGCTGTTCTATTTTTGCACACCTTTTACACATCAAAAACATTTCAGTGTGATGTGTTTTTTCCCAGTACTTGTCACACAGATAACACATGGACGGCACACCAATGGACGAAACATGCCACGTTGTGCCCAAAGTGAAAATTATGGTGGCCACACAATCTATTGACAATGACTGCCTTAATTGTCTTAGTCATGGATGTCACTAGAGCTTTACTGGATCCTCTTCCATCCTCCATGAGAACAATACAGAGCTGCTGGATGTTAGAAATCTTGTGCTCTTCCACCTTTCGTTTGATGCTCAATAAGGTTTAGGTCTGGAGACATTTGGCCAGTCCAGCACCTTTACTCTCAGTTTCTTTAGCAAGGCAGTGGTCGTATTGGAAGTGTCTTTGGAGCCATTATCATGTTGACACCGTTTCCAAAGGGAGGAGATCATGCTCTGCTTCAGTATGTCACAGCACATGTTTGCATTCATGGTTCCCTCTGAACTGTAGATTCCCACAACTGGCAACACTCATGCAGCCCCAAACTATTACACTTCCATCACCATGTCTGACTGTAGGCAGCATTCACACATCTATTTTGAAAAGACGACCTCTGGATATGACGTTGAGCTTGAGCTTGTACACTCAACTGCTTTGGTCGACCATGGCGAAGCCTGTTCTGAGTGGAACCTGTCTTGTTGAACCGCGGTATGGTCTTGGCCACTGCAGCTCAGTTTCATGGTGTTGCCAATTTTCTTATACCCTAGACCATCTTCAAAAAGAGCAACAATTCTTTTTTCCAGATTCTCAGAGAATTCTTTGCCATGAGTAGCCATGTAGAACTTCCAGTGACCAGTATGAGAGAGTGTGTACGGGATAACACCAAATGCCCCCATTCACACCTGAGACCTTGTAACACTAATGAGCCACTTGACACCGGGGAGGGAAAATGGCAACTTGGATACAATTTGGCGATTTTAACTTGGGGTTGTACGCATATTTGTTGCCAGTGGTTTAGACATTAATGGCTGTGTGTTGAGTTATTTAGAGGATATACCAAATTTACACTGTTATACAAGCCATACACTTTTCCTTTCCTATGAACAGGCAAGGCTCTGTCAAAGGGGAATCATGTGTATGGTGTATCCTGCTCCAGCCAATCTCAACCCCTACTGGTGCCACAAGACTGTTGCTCACTTTCCACCTGATGATATATTTAATGTAGTGCGAGAACTTAGAAGCTGCTATCTGATCGGCTGCTATGGGTGGTGAGTTTTCACATAGTGAATATTCCTTCTCCTACCAAAATTGCAGCGTTTGTGTTTTTATGATGCGCTCTGGGGTCGCCAGCCTCTGAGGTGGCTGCTAATGCTCACTTTTAAAAAGTTGTGTCACTTATTTAACAAATATAGTGGTAAATCAAAAAACAAAACAGTTGATGGCCTTTTCAAAAGAATACTGAAAATGTGTAAATATTTGGTTATTTCTTCTGTATGTACACTTCCGTGATTTCTTGGCCATGGTCTACGTTTTTATCATATGGGAAATGTGACATTGGATATATTACCTTATACAGTACCGTATTTAAGGTATACTTTATGACAAGCCCAAGATTTATCTCTGGGGGCGTGTACTTTTTGCCCCTAAATTGTCATTAACCAATCATAAATAGGCAGTATCATACAGGGGAAAAAAAAAGAACACGCCCTCCCAATATCTAAGAAAAGGTTACTCCGTGTGAGCCATGTAATGACATCCCTTACTCACTGCAGAGCCAGGAGCAGAGGTGAGTGCAATTACAAACACAATTCTGGTCTCCCACACTGATGTCGTCTCATCGCCTTCTCCAAAAAAAAGTCTCCGAATTACAAGTCATTCACTAAGAGAAGGCGCACACGACTGCGTCACTATCGGCGTGTTCCTAAATCATCGCAGGTCCTGTGTGACGCCATCGCTTAGTTCAGTACATCCCCCTCTGTCTCTTGCAGGACCCCCTATACCAGGGGTCAGGAACCTGGTAGAGAGCCGTAAACGCCACATATTTTGAAATATAATTCCGCGAGAGCTGTACAATATGTTTAAAGGGCCATTGACAGATCAATCGCTCCAATGTTCACTTAGTACAGCAAGGAATGCTCCTCCCTGCTGTATAAAGCCACAACTGGACTGAAACAATGGTACTACACTCTGCTACAAACAGACACACACAACTCTGCTACAAACAAACACACACAACTCTGCTACATACAGACAAACACACACAACTCTGCTACATACAGACAAACACACACACACAACTCTGCTACATACAAACACACACAACTCTGCTACATACAGACAAACACACACACACAACTCTGCTACATACAGACAAACACACACAACTCTGCTACATACAAACACACACAACTCTGCTACATACAAACACACACAACTCTGCTACATACAGACAAACACACACAACTCTGCTACATACAGACAAACACACACAACTCTGCTACATACAGACAAACACACACAACTCTGCTACATACAGACAAACACACACAACTCTGCTACATACAGACAAACACACAACTCTGCTACATACAGACAAACACACAACTCTGCTACATACAAACAAACACACACAACTCTGCTACATACAGACAAACACACACAACTCTGCTACATACAGACAAACACACACACACAACTCTGCTACATACAAACACACACAACTCTGCTACATACAGACAAACACACACACACAACTCTGCTACATACAGACAAACACACACAACTCTGCTACATACAAACACACACAACTCTGCTACATACAGACAAACACACACAACTCTGCTACATACAAACACACACAACTCTGCTACATACAGACAAACACACACAACTCTGCTACATACAGACAAACACACACAACTCTGCTACATACAGACAAACACACACAACTCTGCTACATACAGACAAACACACACAACTCTGCTACATACAGACAAACACACAACTCTGCTACATACAGACAAACACACAACTCTGCTACATACAGACAAACACACACAACTCTGCTACATACAGACAAACACACACAACTCTGCTACATACAGACAAACACACACAACTCTGCTACATACAGACAAACACACACAACTCTGCTACATACAAACACACACAACTCTGCTACATACAGACAAACACACACAACTCTGCTACATACAGACAAACACACACAACTCTGCTACATACAGACAAACACACACAACTCTGCTACATACAAACACACACAACTCTGCTACATACAAACACACACAACTCTGCTACAAACAGACAAACACACACAACTCTGCTACAAACAGACAAACACACACAACTCTGCTACATACAGACAAACACACACAACTTTGCTACATACAAACACACACAACTCTGCTACATACAAACACACACAACTCTGCTACATACAGACAAACACACACACACACAACTCTGCTACATACAGACAAACACACACAACTCTGCTACATACAGACAAACACACACAACTCTGCTACATACAGACAAACACACACAACTCTGCTACATACAAACACACACAACTCTGCTACATACAGACAAACACACACAACTCTGCTACATACAGACAAACACACACAACTCTGCTACATACAGACAAACACACACAACTCTGCTACATACAAACACACACAACTCTGCTACATACAAACACACACAACTCTGCTACATACAAACACACACAACTCTGCTACATACAAACACACACAACTCTGCTACATACAAACACACACAACTCTGCTACATACAGACAAACACACACAACTCTGCTACATACAGACAAACACACACAACTCTGCTACATACAGACAAACACATACACACAACTCTGCTACATACAGACAAACACACACAACTCTGCTACATACAGACAAACACATACAACTCTGCTACATACAGACAAACACACACACAACTCTGCTACATACAGACAAACACACACAACTCTGCTACATACAAACACACACAACTCTGCTACATACAGACAAACACACACAACTCTGCTACATACAGACAAACACACACAACTCTGCTACAGACAAACACACACAACTCTGCTACAATCAGACAAACACACACAACTCTGCTACATACAGACAAACACACACAACTCTGCTACAAACAGACAAACACACACAACTCTGCTACATACAAACACACACAACTCTGCTACATACAAACACACACAACTCTGCTACATACAGACAAACACACACAACTCTGCTACATACAGACAAACATACAACTCTGCTACATACAGACAAACACATACAACTCTGCTACATACAGACAAACACATACAACTCTGCTACATACAGACAAATACACACAACTCTGCTACATACAGACAAACACACACAACTCTGCTACATACAGACAAACATACAACTCTGCTACATACAGACAAATACACACAACTCTGCTACATACAGACAAACACACACAACTCTGCTACATACAAACGCACACAACTCTGCTACATACAGACACACACAACTCTGCTACATACAGACACACACAAGTCTGCTACAAACAAACACACACAACTCTGCTACAAACAGACACACACAACTCTGCTACAAACAAACACACAACTCTGCTACAAACAGACAAACACACACAACACTGCTACAAACAGACAAGCACACACAACTCTGCTACAAACAAACACACACAACTCTGCTACATGCAAACAAACACAACTCTGCTACATACAGACAAACACACACAACTCTGCTATATACAGACAAACACACACAACTCTGCTACAAACAGACACACACAACTCTGCTACAAACAGACAAACACACACAACTCTGCTACATACAGACAAACACACACAACTCTGCTACATACAGACAAACACACACAACTCTGCTACATACAGACAAACACATACAACTCTGCTACATACAAATACACACAACTCTGCTGCTCTGTGGGGCCTGCACCCGCGGCTTGGCGGGGCCTGCACCCGCGGCTTGGCGGGGCCAGCACCCGCGGCATCGGCGGGGCCAGCACCCGCGGAATCGGTGGGGGGGGATTGGCAGGGCATACATCTGGGGGGTTAGAAGCAGCTCACCGGGGCCCATAATGGGGAGGCTGGGAGGGCATTTACCCGATTAGGTCACGGTGGAGAGGGGGCCCACACAGCGCCGGACAGAAGCTCGCCTCCTTCATCTGTGGGACTGAGAAGGCGGTAGCTCCGCCCACAGATGAAATTCAAAACAGGATGTCTGCGCGCCTTAAAGTGACGGCGCCGCAGATTGCTGCCGAGGACTGCGGTCCCCGGAACTCGGCCGGGGGCAGCAGAACTATAAAGGCGAGTGGGCCCCGGCCAAGGGACAGGAGAACGGACGAGGCCGAGTGGGCCCCCCCGGCTCTCCAGGGCCCCGGCATTTGCTCGGGTTTGCCGGGTGCTGACGCCGGCCCTGGACGCAGGTGCGTGCTTGCAGACGGCGCGGCTATGCAGGGAGTTATGGGAAATGTAGTCCATGCTCCCTGCCGCTCACCACTGCCGCCAATGCTTATCAGGCCATCAAAGAACTACCAATATCAGCGTGCACCGCGGCCTGATGGAGCGCGGTGCATGCATCCTTCCCATAGACAGGTAGGAGCCCTGTCTGCGAGCCAGATACGGCCATCAAAAGAGCCATATCTGGCTCGCGAGCCATAGGTTCCCGACCCCTGCCCTATACCCTGGAAGGTTTCTCCAACATCTGCAAGGGTCACCATATATCAGCAGGTTCCTCTTACGTCAACAAGGTGCACCCATTTAGGATCCCAGTTTTTCTCAACTTGGCAGGTCGCCCATATCTTTTCACTCTGCAGATCCTCCTTATCTCAGGTTCCTATTTTGGCAGATCCTCTGTATTTTGGCATATCCTCTGTATTTTGGCATGTCTCCCACAGATTGCTTCTTTCTCAGTACATCCTCCTTAGCTTGCTAGGTTCTCTATATCTCAGAAGGTGGCTCCTAGCTTGGCCTGGTCATCCTTGCCTGGCAGATCTCCCTCTTTCCAGACAGGTTGCTTCTGAATTTACAGGTCCACATATTCTGTTTTCAGATTTCTCAGTGCTTATCTATCAGGGGAAAGAATGCGGATGTGGATCACACGATCTCCTGCTCTGAAATCTTGGGGTCCCACATAGGGCTGGATTTACAGCTGACATTTTTTTTTCTTTTGGGTGGAGTGGGGCAGAATTTTCTGCTTTAGGGTGTTGAAATGTTTATATCCGGCCATAGCTCCGCAGCAGAGGGAAGAGATGAGATAATCGAAAAAGGTTTTCTTCAGCTTGGCAGCCACGATTCGAAGATGTGGCCAGTTTAATTTACTAAAAACTATTGAATGGTGCTCTTTAAATGTGCTAGCTGCCACATAAGTGACAACAGCCACAGCTATCTATTGCCCTTGCTCCATAGCCATGTCTACCCCATATATGACCCCTGTGCTGTTAATCATCGAAGTGTGAGAATCAAAACCCTGTGCACAGTAGATCTTCACATGGATTAACTCCATTCCCATCCCATGCTGCTAATCCTTGCCGTTTCCATCTGAAATAAAACTACTTTCTTCTGCAATGCAGTAAAAATCTGTGCAAAAATTGTCCATTGTATGTGGACACTTTTGCAAAAGCCCCTTGGCATTCTTGACCAGCGGATTTGCCATTGAACGTGATGTGAATTTCAGCATTGAAATGCTGTGTCAAATTAAACATGTGTGACTGGAGCTCAATACTGTCCAAGTCTGTAATCTAATATATAAAGCTCAGTGTATGTACGTATATATGTATGTACAGTATGTATGGTATGTATGTATGTATGTGTGTGGGTATGTCTGCTAAAGGAATCCGCACAGTCGCATTTACAATCACAAAATTTTGCGCAGACGCCTCATGTGACCCAGGGAACGTCGTAGACTATGTTTTGGCAGGAAAATTTAACTCCGCGCTTTACAGTTACTCTCCAAAAAACATGCCTCCATTAAAGTAAATGGAGCCTGGAACTACTGGTTTTAATAGCAGCTGTGATTGGTTGCTATAGAAACAAAGGACATTGTTCGTATAAGAAGCTTATGTGTGAGGTAATATGGGAGATGGATAGATAGAGACAGACAGACGGGGAAAAGGGGCAGACGGGGAAAAGGGGCAGAGACAGGCAGCCAGAGAGACAGACAAACATAGATGTCGAAAGAGATAGACGGGGAAAGAGGAGACAGCCAGAGAGACAGACAAATATAGATGGGGAAAGAGACAGACCTTGATAGAGACAGACGGCGAAAGAGACAGAGAATTAGAGACAGACCAGGAAAGAGACAGACAGAGACAGGCAGACAGGGAAAGAAACAGGAAAAGACAGACAAAGAGATGGACAAAGACAGACAGGGAAAGAGACAGGGAGACAGACCTGGGAAAGAGACAGGGAGACAGACCTGGGAAAGAGACAGACAGAGATATAGAGAAAGAGATAGAGAGACAGACAGAGAGATAAAAACAGACAGACCGAGACATAGACAGACAAGGAAAGAGACAGACAGACAGCGACACAGAAACTGGGAGAGAGACAGTTACTATACAGCTAGTACTATAATAAAAAAAAACAAACGCTGTAGTATAGTACAGGCTGCAACTACATGACCTTACAATAGAATCGACAACCGTGACATAACAGTTGGAAAAAACTTGTCACTGGCTGCAGCAAAAAAAAAAAAATTAAGAAAAGCTATTGGATCGCCAAGAGAACTTCTGGAAATCCAGTGCTTCTTCTTTTAACCAGACAACCCATTTAAAGTATGGAGCATGTTACTTAAAATACAATAGAAGATTACATGTTTTTGGCAGAGCTCTGTGTTGCCTTTGCTGCTCTGTGGTCCTGGGTTAAAACCCCTACACAGAGCTTTTGACAATATACAATGTTGTCGTAGGTTTCCTCTCCCACTCCAAAAATGTGATTGTGAGTATTATGGGGACAATGAGTGCTGCAAATGTAAGGAAAGTGCTGCGCAATATGTTGGCACTATATAAATAAGCATAGATCTCTTCTACATCTGTACAAGAGCCCTGGTATCATCTCCATAGACATTTCTTGGTACCGGCTCATTTGTAGGTGTTTGCTGCCACACAGTGGTCACTTCTCTTTATGGCACATGAAGTTTATAGAATGGATACACTATTTCAATAATTTCTGTTTGTGCCAATAAAATAATTATAATTCTTCTTGTAAATAGTAAAATATAAGTTTTTTTATTTTTTTCTCCTTTGGTGCTCTTATTCAGTTTTTCGCATACAAAGTCACAGGAAGCCTCAACCTGATGCACAGGCTGGTCGTGCAGTCCCTAATACAGTGCCTTGGCATTTTGCATGTTTTGCTTCCTCACACCCCGGAACTTTACAGTTATTGGAGGGTTTGTAAAGAACATACCTTCAGCTGTGAAAGTTTGGTTCTTTTTATTGTGAGGCAAACAACAAATAGGACAAAATACAATGGAAGCTTCAGTACGCATAACTACTCAACCCCCTCAGGGCCGGCGTCAGCACCCGGCAAACCCAGTCAAATGCCGGAACCCTGGGCTGCCGGGGGGGGAGGGGAGGCACTCACAGTGGCGTACCGCTACTCAGGGGGGCTTGGTGCCCGCATTGTCACTGCCCCCCCAACCGAGGATTGTGCTTATCACGGTCGCCGATACAGTTGAGAGCAATGATGAGATGGAGCGGCGCGCTGCCTCTCTCATCATTCTCCCGGCTGTGTCTGTCAGCACTCTGACAGCTCAGCAGAGGAGTGCGGTGATGTCATCACTGCGTGCCTCTACCTGCTGAGAGGTCAGAGCGAGCGACAGCAGTGGACGCGCCGAGGAGACCGGAGCAGCTGGGGAACGAGAAGTGAGTATGTACAATCACTGTGGCCAGAAAACCATGGGGGTGCATTAAATGATATGGCGGCTGTATACTACATGAGGATACCTAATGCTATCTGGTCTGCACTGTACTATATGGGGGCTGCATAATGCTAGAGGACTATGGGGGCTTCATAACACTATAGTGAGGAATATGGGGGCTGCATACTACTATGCCCCTAGAGTTGTATGTCCCCTCCACCCCGATGCTGTATACCCCCTCAGAGCTGTATGCCCCAACCCCACCCCAGAGCTGTATACCCACAGAGCTGCATGTCACCCCCCCCCCCACCTCAGAGCCACTGTCCACCCTCTAGAGCTGTATACCCCTTTCCTCAGTAAAATATATGGCGCCCCCAGTAATGTGTATGTCCCCAGCCTCTCTTGTGATGTATATACAGAAGTGTCAGTGTGCTTTATGTGCGGCCATGTCTGTTAGTGACTGCCACTAATCAAGGAGGAGCTGGATGGAGACAAGCTGGGAGGTGAATGAGGCTGTTGCCGGCTTCCCAATATTAGAAATATATATAAATATATAAAAATAATGTCTGTGTGTATGTGTGATGTGTATCCATGTATGTCAGTGTATATGACTGTGTCTAGATTTGTCTATTTATATGTGTTTTTGTGAATTTCTCTTTAAATATACTGTATATGTGTACGTATGCCCTGTATGTGTATGTATCTGTGCATGTCTATGTGTGGAGGGGGCCCACTGAGACTCTTTCGCCCAGGGCCCATAAAAACCTGGAGCCGGCCTGAAGCCCCTAAAATCAGTACTTTGTGGAGCCTCTATTTGTGGCAATTACAACTACAAGTCGCTTTGGATAAGTCTCTCTGAGCTTTACACATCTTGCCACTGGGATTTTTGCTCATTCCTCAAGGCAAACCTGCTCCAGCTCCTTCAAATTAGATGTTTTTCTCTGGTGAACAGCAATTTTCAATCTCATCACAGATTCTCCATTGGATTAAGGTTTTGACTAGGCTGCTCTACTACATTTACATGTTTCCCCTTAAACCTCCTGAGTGTTGCTTTAGCAGTAGCTTTGCATCATTGTCTTGTTGGAAGGTGAACCGACGTCCCAGTCTCAAATCACTTAGACTGAAACAGGTTTTGCTCATGAATATCCCTGAATTTTGCACCATTCATCTTCCCCTCGACTTGGACCATTTTCCCATTCCCAGCTGCTGATAAACATCTCTTCAGCATGATGCTGCCACCACCATGTTTCACTGTGGGGATGGTGTTCTTGGGATGATAAGCTGTGTTGGTTTGGTGCCAGACATAACGTTTACCTTGGTGACCAAAAAGTACAATTTTGGTCTCATCTGACCACAGCACCTTCCTGCATACATTTGGGGTCTCCCATGTGTTTTTGGCAAACTCAAAAGGAGCCTTTAAATGTTTGGCTGTAAGTAAATGTTTAATTCTGGCCACTCTTCCATAAAGGCTGGCTCTGGAGTGTACGGCTTTTTGTATTCATAAGGACAGATACTCCAGTCTCTGATTGGGAACTCTGCAGCTCCTTCATTGTTACCTTTGGTCTCTGTGCTGCCTCTCTCTAATGCCCTCCTTGATGAGAGTTTTGGTGGACGGCCCTCTCTTGGCAGGTTTGTTGTGGTACCATGTTCTTTCCATTTGATGATAATGGATTTGATTGTGCTCTGAGGGATCATCAGAGTGTTTTTGGGTTTTTTTTTTTAAGAACCCAACCTGGACTTGTATTTGTCTACATTTTGTCTCTGATGTGATTAAAGATCTCCTTAGTCTTCATTGTGTTTTTTTGGAGCTCTGTTTTATTTTCATGGGGTTATTGGGAGATCTTAGACTTTATGCCGTTGTTTGGAGCTCTCCTTGGTCTTCATGGTGGTGTTTGCAGATTTCCTTGGTCTTCATGGTGGTGTTTGGTTTGTGGTGCCTCTTCTTACTGGTGTTGCAGCCTCTGTGGCCTTTTAGAAAAGGTGTGTATATACTGACAGACTAGGGGACACTCATTGCACACAGGTGGACTTTCTTTCACTAATCATGTGACTTATGAAGGGAATTCCTTGCACCAGAAAATTTTAGGGGCTTCATAGCAAAAGGGGTGAAAACATATGCACATGACAATTTTTACATATATTTTTCTCACTTCACTTTCCCAACTTAGACTATTTAGTGGTGATGCATCACTCACAAATCGGATTACAAAGATACTTAAACACTGGTTATAATGTAACAAAACAGGTAACCCCTCCCCCCCCCAACAAACAAGGGGGTGAATACTTTTGCAAGGTACCTCTGGGCACTGTAGAGGCATTTATGATCTGAGCAGCGTGTTAGAGAAAAATGCAGAAGTTTCATTGTGATTAATTAGATATTCTTAACTTGCCAATGTTAGAGGTGGAAGGAAGGGGAAACAGAGACTACAGTTAGGTCCAGAAATATTTGGACAGTGACACAATTTTCGCGAGTTGGGCTCTGCATGCCACCACATTGGGTTTGAAATGAAACCTCTACAACAGAATTCAAGTGCAGATTGTAACGTTTAATTTGAAGGTTTGAACAAAAATATCTGATAGAAATTGTAGGAATTGTACACATTTCTTTACAAACACTCCACATTTTAGGAGGTCAAAAGTAATTGGACAAATAAACCAAACCCAAACAAAATATTTTTATTTTCAATATTTTGTTGCGAATCCTTTGGAGGCAATCACTGCCTTAAGTCTGGAACCCATGGACATCACCAAACGCTGGGTTTCCTCCTTCTTAATGCTTTGCCAGGCCTTTACAGCCGTAGCCTTCAGGCCTTGCTTGTTTGTGGGTCTTTCCGTCTTAAGTCTGGATTTGAGCAAGTGAAATGCATGCTCAATTGGGTTAAGATCTGGTGATTGACTTGGCCATTGCAGAATGTTCCACTTTTTTGCACCCATGAACTCCTGGGTAGCTTTGGCTGTATGCTTGGGGTCATTGTCCATCTGTACTATGAAGCGCCGTCCGATCAACTTTGCGGCATTTGTCTGAATCTGGGCTGAAAGTATATCCCTGTACACTTCAGAATTCATCCGGCTACTCTTGTCTGCTGTTATGTCATCAATAAACACAAGTGACCCAGTGCCATTGAAAGCCATGCATGCCCATGCCATCACGTTGCCTCCACCATGTTTTACAGAGCATATGGTGTGCCTTGGATCATGTGCCGTTCCCTTTCTTCTCCAAACTTTTTTCTTCCCATCATTCTGGTACAGGTTGATCTTGGTCTCATCTGTCCATAGAATACTTTTCCAGAACTGAGCTGGCTTCATGAGGTGTTTTTCAGCAAATTTAACTCTGGCCTGTCTATTTTTGGAATTGATGAATGGTTTGCATCTAGATGTGAACCCTTTGTATTTACTTTCATGGAGTCTTCTCTTTACTGTTGACTTAGAGACAGATACACCTACTTCACTGAGAATGTTCTGGACTTCAGTTGATGTTGTGAACGGGTTCTTCTTCACCAAAGAAAGTATGCGGTGATCATCCACCACTGTTGTCATCCATGGACGCCCAGGCCTTTTTGAGTTCCCAAGCTCACCAGTCAATTCCTTTTTTCTCAGAATGTACCCGACTGTTGATTTTGCTACTCCAAGCATGTCTGCTATCTCTCTGATGGATTTTTTCTTTTTTTTCAGCCTCAGGATGTTCTGCTTCACCTCAATTGAGAGTTCCTTAGACCGCATGTTCTCTGGTCACAGCAACAGCTTCCAAATGCAAAACCACACACCTGTAATCAACCCCAGACCTTTTAACTACTTCATTGATTACAGGTTAACGAGGGAGACGCCTTCAGAGTTAATTGCAGCTCTTAGAGTCCCTTGTCCAATTACTTTTGGTCCCTTGAAAAAGAGGAGGCTATGCATTACAGAGCTATGATTCCTAAACCCTTTCTCCGATTTGGATGTGAAAACTCTCATATTGCAGCTGGGAGTGTGCACTTTCAGCCCATATTATATATATAATTGTATTTCTGAACATGTTTTTGTAAACAGCTAAAATAACAAAACTTGTGTCAGTGTCCAAATATTTCTGGACCTAACTGTATATCATTAAGAGGAATAGGACATACATTACAGGGAACAAACACTTGCTGAGCTACAATCTATCGATCCATTAAAGGAAAGAAGCGATAAATAACCAATATAGTAATCCAGCATTTTAGCGTAACTTAAGACCATTACAGATCTATACTGAATATCTGTCCGCAAGCCAAATGATCGCACCTGCATGAATGCAAGTAACCTGGGTAGTTCATATTAAAGTTTTTACATGCAGATTAGTGATCCATGTGTAGTAAAAGAAAAAAAAAATCCAAACATGCAGCACTTTGATCCACAATAATTACACGGTAAACTGTATTTTGCCTTTTTTTTTTTTTAAAGTTAATTGTAAAAAAACAGATTTACAGATGGGGTGAAAGCATTGCTTCATTGTAAAGTCATCAGAGCGCAACCCCAGGTGAATGTCCTGAACAGTAATTAGAAGAACAGGGTCTGCCCATAGTATGTACCAGCAATATCTAAATAAGGAGTATTTTTTATTTTTGCTAATGAAGCCAAGTAAATTAATGGAGGTGTCTTTGGATTTTAAAATGTAGTCTAACTGTACTAATACCAGAAAATGTCTCTATATATATAAAAAAGTTGGTTACTGACTGTCTTTACTTGTCTCACAGTGATGCTATATCATGTAGTTCTAGGTTATTGCTACAGCTAATTACTGGTCTCAGATGTCCGATACCGTATGTGCAAGTATCACCGCTAAGGTCCGTGATTGGCTGCAGCGCTCACGTGTATGTATCGCATGTCACTACCTCAACAAAGTAAATGGAGGTCTCTTATGGTTATTTTCTTGTATCACATTTGCAGATATTAAGGGTTGTCCAAGATTTGGAGAGAAAAAAAAAAAAGCAAAATGCTTGTTTCCCATTGACTTCCATTATACTCGGTACTCAAGTTGAGCCCATCTGAGGTGCTCATTACTGAGCACCCGAGCATGGTAGTGCTAGCCGGTAGTGATGAGCGATCAATGGCAGTTCCCAAGCAGCAGTCACATGATCGCTGCCACGCCATTTAAACAATCTGCAAAGGACTCTTGTTCTTGAACTTATCATCTACCCCGTGGATGGGTGAAATGCAGTGGAATAATTAGTCTGATGGGCCCCGGTGCAAGATTTGGATCTGTAAACCCCATTCCCACTCCCTGCATGTGGTTAAATGTATGGGACCTTTTGTCGTTATAGGATTTAGAAAGCTAGATGTGTTGCTCCACCTTCATTATGTAGGAATGTCCCCCAATCCTGTACTAACGTCCCTTATCAAGGGCCCCTTCCTGGTGTGTGTGTGTGTGTGTATATATATATATATATATATATATATAATATATAATATATATATATATATATATATATATATATATATATATATATATAATATGACCCCATCCTGGGACAGTCCTGAACACACACATATATATCTTCTCCCCATCTTGGTATGTCTGGCTCCTTCCTGCTATATATGTTCCCTGCTCGCCATAAAGGAAAAAAAAAACATCACAGTGATAAAGTTAACAGTGTGGGATGCTTCGGATGGGCCCCTCTGGTAGCTATTAGTGTTGAGCGTGTATGCTTGTCACTACTCGGTACTCGCACGAGTATCACTGTACTCGGGCTACTCGGCGGGGACCGAGTAATTTCACGATACTCGTGCTGTACTCGTGGTCTTCATGTTGGCGCTCTTTTTAGAGCCAGCCCTTATGCAGGGATTGGCTGGCAGACCGCAATGCAACAGCCCTGTTACTTGTGGAATTGCAGTGATTGGCCGGCCCTCACAGAATGACCGTGCCTTTAGCCCGACACTTCCCCGCTCGGCTACGGCCCCTCCCGCACTCCACTCCGCGTGTATATATATATGCACGCTTACACACACACGCACATTTTTTTTTTAATTTACAGTTTTATGGTTTCTACATGCTGCCGGTGGTCATTTCACAAAAATACTCGGTTCTCCCATAGGATAACATTGGGCTCGGTGCTCGGGCCGAGTACACGAGTATCTTGGGATGCTCGGCCCGAGCCTCAAGCACCCGAGCTTTTTAGTACTCGCTCATCACTAGTAGCTATGTTACTGGTGAAAAGTGTTTATTTTGGAACATCCCATTTCTTAACAAAAAAAGTACTATTTGAATTATGACGATGTCCATATTCATAGAACGAAAACATAAAAAAATGGTTCTGGAACAAAAAAAGGCAGATTTATCAACAGGGCCTAATATTAGACAACACGAGTAGGCTAGAAAGTCTTAAAACGCACCAGTTTCTGAAAGTAGTTTATGCCTTGTGATAATCTAATTTTAACATTTACACCACAATTGGCTTTTTTCATGCTAGAAAAGTGTGCTGCATGTTAGGTCATGCCCCTGTTGGCCAAGGGGCAGAGTGTGTCTAAAGGTGGTGTCACACAGAGACGATGACAACGACGTTGCTGCTAAGTCACCATTTTCTCTGACGTAGCAGCGGCGTCCTGTCGCTGTCGCTGTGTGTGACATCCAGCAACAACCTGGCCCCTGCTGTGAGGTCGCCGGTCGTTGCTGAATGTCCTGCTTCATTTTTTGGACGTTTCTCTCCCGCTGTGAAGCACACATCGCTGTGTGTGACAGCAAGAAAGCGACGAACTGAAGCGAGCGTCTGGCAGCCTGCGGTAAGGTGTAACCACGGTAAACATCGGGTAACCAAGAAGCCCTTTCCTTGGTTACCCGATATTTACCTTAGGTACTAGCGTCCGCCGCTCTCACGCTGCTCTCTGCACACGTAGCTGGAGTACACATCGGGTAATTAACCCGATGTGTACTCTGGCTAGGAGTGCAGGGAACAGGCATCCGGCACTGGCAGCGTGAGAGCGTCGGGCGCTAGTAACTAAGGTAAATATCGGGTAACCAAGAGAAGTGCTTTCCTTGGTTACCCGATATTTACCTTAGTTACGCTTCCACGCGTCGCTGGGGGCTGGTCACTGGTGAGATCTGCCTGTTTGACAGCTCACCAGCGACCATGTAACGACGCAGCAGCGATCCTGATAAGGTCAGATCGCTGGTCGTGATCGCTGCTGCGTCGCTATGTGTGACACCACCTTTAGGCCGGTGTCACACTTGCGATTGCCTCGCGTGTATCTCCCAGCACGGACTCGCACTCTCCTCACAGGAGCGGGTCGGTTGCATGCATCTCTATGCAGCGGAGACGCTCCTGTGAGGAGAGTGCGAGTCTGTCCCGGGTGATGCAATGCGGGACTCATGCGAGATACACGCAAGGCAATCGCAAGTGTGACACCAGCACATAATTTGGTGCATGTCCTGAAAGGAATTTTTTGCCACAAATTACTCCAGAGTTCTGGCACATTTACGCCTCATTCACATGTCCGAGAAAAACGAACCAATTATTCTGATCAGGGTTTGATGAAAGTGTGGTATGGGTGTCTGCTGATTTTCTTGTATATGGGAAAAATGGAAAGAAAGACCCTCTCCACCTTGTATATTATGACAGTCTGTAAAAATGGGACCACACTTGGATGGACCAATTGACTTGTATTGCTGATTCTGATCAGAATCTCAAATCACAATTTGACGTCTCTGTGATTATTCACAGACCTGTAGGTCAGTGGAAAAATCGCACACGTGTGCATGGATCCATAAACTATCACAGGAACGATAGCTATCCGTGAAAACCACAGAGCACTTGTACAGGAAAATCAGATTTGTCAATGAGGCCTTAATGTGATACAAAAATCTGCAGCGTGGGAATTCACCCTTTTTTTTATTTTTCAATACTATCCACTTTGCTGGTACTCTAGGGCTAGGGTGACTTGACTGTATTTTCGGTCCAAGTGTGACCCAACAAAACATTAGATCGCACTCAGACCAATGTTATTCTATGGGGCGGTGCACATGTCCAATATTTGCCTAGGATAGAGTCTGTCCACGGAAAAAAATCATAGCATGCACTATTTGCATCCATAAATTGGATCCCCACCTTGATCATGCAAATCAGTGGGTCTGTGAAAAAAAGAAAATTACATCCGAGTGCTGTCAGATTTTTATGGACTGACAAAATAGAGATTTTATTTTCCATTGTCTCCTGATGCAAAAAAAATTGGATCACTCTGATCAGAGTGTAAGTAGCATAATTGGATAGATTTTTCTCAGATAACCCTAGCCTGATGCACAGATTTTCCAGGTCCAAATCAGTAATGCAAAATCCACGGCATATTATTCCTGTCTGGACATATGCTAAAAGGGTGCCTTAAATTATAAGAAAAATTATAGGATTGGAATGTTATTAAAGATGTTGTTTGTGCAGATTAACTTTTTAATATATCAGTAGCAATTAGCACCTGAGTTTACCCAACACAGATCTTTATCTGGACAGATGATTTGGAGAAGATGGCAGGTCTGCAGCTGTCAGGGCTTTATAAAAGCATGAAGTTAGACCTTAGCACCCTCTAGTGGCAGCTGAGCAGATAGATTTACAAAAAATAACATGTTCTATCCTTCTTATTCTTGTACTTAAACATGTATAATTTGTGCATAGCAGCCTAAAGCTGGCTTCACATGTCTCAAGTTTCATAGTCAGTGTATGGACTGCAATATCTGGTCCAGCTGTAGGTATTCTGACCTGAGCTCTACAGCCTCATATATGCCTATGAGTTTGGGTCAGGAGACCCACTATTGGTGCAGAAACTGGAACCTGTACACAGACCATGAAACCTTTGGCATTATGCTGCTGGAAAATCCATGCTGCAGATACTCCAGATGTGCTTAACTCCTAAGGGTACTTTCACACTTGCGTTCAGCGGAGTCCGTCACTATGGAGAATAGCGCAGTCCGTTAACACACTGCGCTATTCTCCATAGACTTGTATGGACAACGCACTGTAACGCAAGTGTCAGCGTTGCATCCGTTAGACGATGCAGCGTTGTTATTTTGACACTGCGTCGGGCGGAAGAAACGTAGCATGTAATTTTTTTTGAGCAGCGCAATCCGTAGGATTTCACTGCGCATGCTTTTTTTTTAAAATCACAAACTTTATTTTGTCTCTCGGTGGCCGAACGTTCAGCTGAGTGCCCGCCGGCCGGCATGTGAGCGCGCTCAGCTGAGAAACCGGCCATTGAGAGCGATCAGCTGATCGTTCACAATAGTCTGCTGCCGGTAAAACTGTAAAGAAGAAAAAAAAAAAATAAAAAAACAGCTTTACGTTGTTTTGTACGATCCGTAGCATCCGTTGTGCCACTATATGCAACGCATCCGTTGCATCCCTCACACAACGCTACGGAAGCCGTCCAACGCAAGTGTGAATCTAGCCTAAGACAACATTCACTGTCCTGCCCAAGTTTCTGTCCTCATTGGAAAGGGGTCACAGTGATGTGTGGGTGCATTCATTGCATTGGTAAAATGTGAATGAAAATAAACATCCTGTTGAATTGAGAGTAATACACTTGCACCGCTCACACTGTGTATCCGCATTAGGAAATGCTGCATATTGTTAAGCCTTTTTTTTTCTTCTAGTTTTGCCATTTTTATTCTCTAGTAACTTAACTTTAGTAAAACTTTTGGAGTAGTAATCCGTGATTAGAAACATTTATAACGTAGACCTGGGGTGCGTGCGTCTCAAAAGTAGACACACGACTAGCAAAAGACGGCCACATCTTTCTGCTGCATTGCCAGCACATACCTATTGGTGATGGCCCATAATAGCAAGAAGACAAGCCGGATCAGATAACTAGGACACAAAGACTTATAGTGCAGCAAAATGCTGGCAAATATGTAGAAATTGGAAAGTGCACGTGTATGTTGGGTGCCATATTGATACATTTACTGCTGTTTGGTCATTATTGCAAAACTAAACTTTGTAATATTTCTACTTTAGGATTAAATGGGATTATAAAAATGTGCTGCCAATATTGTCCATGAACTTTATCTAGTAGTGCAGCCAAGACCAATTCTTATCCAACAGAATGTGTTTCTGGAAAAAATGAGCTTTGTTCTCATCCTTACTATTCTTAAAGTGTATTCACTGTATTTGAATAAGTTACTGGCGATCTGACAGCTGTTTTTTGCTACCACATTTGAGAGTAGCTTGTTGTAGGCAAATAAATCCTGAATCCACCGATGTATTACTTACATTACTGGGTGCAGTGGTTCTGACACAAATCAGAATTTTTAGATTTAGTCATGTAGCAGAGCTGAGTAAGCGGCCCCTGCCCACACCAGGCTCTCTATAGAGATTGTACATTGAGTGTCAATCAGAGGAGGTGGCATGACAAAGTCCGAACAATGATAAGCCCTGCTGGTTAAACAAACATGTCAAGATCCAATATGTTGTTTATTTGCCAAGACAAGCAGTCCTGAATTCTTTGCATTAACCCTTGCAGCATGTGGTCTTCAGCTTACATAGCAAAAACCTGCTAACAGATTCACTTTAATATACATAACGCCTACATTTTCAGTTACCCAATGTATCAAAAAGGGGCGAGCAATAATGGACAATTATGCCTTAAAAAAAAACCACAAAATGTTTTTATTACATTAAAATTCAACACTCAAGAAAACAGACTGACAGCAAGTGTGGGAAAGTGTTGCTTTCCCCTTTTTGATACATTATGTATTGTGTACATATGCAGTACAACCATACAGGGACCTAAGTACCAATATCCCATGGCTAATGTCGTTTATACTTTTGTCTAAATGGAATTGTATTATTTTCAATTATCCAAAAGGGGTTGTCTCATGGCTTAGACATTTGTGGCATAGCCTCCGGTTACCGTATTTTTCGGACTATAAGACGCACCCTGATTTTAGAGCAGGAAAATGGGAAAATAAAACTTTAAGCAAAAAATGTGGTCATGACACACTGTTATAGGGCGAGGATCTGCTGCTGACACTGTTATGGGGGTAATGTCCCCAAATTCTCTACTAAGGTACCCCATCCTGGTAATGATCCTCCTGCCTTGTATATGATCCTGCTATAAACCCCCATTCATCCTGTTCACATGCCCCCCCCCCCCCATCCAGCCTGTTCACATGCCCCCCCCCCCATCCAGCCTGTTCACATGCCCCCGCCCCCCCCATCCAGCCTGTTCACATGCCCCCCCCCCATCCAGCCTGTTCACATGCCCCCCCCCCCATCCAGCCTGTTCACATGCCCCCCCCCCCCCATCCAGCCTGTTCACATGCCCCCCCCCCCCCCCCATCCAGCCTGTTCACATGCCCCCCCCCCCATCCAGCCTGTTCACATGCCTCCCCCCCATCCAGCCTGTTCACATGCCCCCCCCCCATCCAGCCTGTTCACACATGCCCCCCCCCCATCCAGCCTGTTCACACATGCCCCCCCCCCATCCAGCCTGTTCACACATGCCCCCCCCCATCCAGCCTGTTCACATGCCCCCCCCCCCCATCCAGCCTGTTCACATGCCCCCCCCCCCCCCATCCAGCCTGTTCACATGCCCCCCCCCCCATCCAGCCTGTTCACATGCCCCCCCCCATCCAGCCTGTTCACATGCCCCCCCCCCCATCCAGCCTGTTCACATGCCCCCCCCCCCCATCCAGCCTGTTCACATGCCCCCCCCCCCCATCCAGCCTGTTCACATGCCCCCCCCCCCCCCATCCAGCCTGTTCACATGCCCCCCCCCCCCCCATCCAGCCTGTTCACATGCCCCCCCCCCATCCAGCCTGTTCACATGCCCCCCCCCCCATCCAGCCTGTTCACATGCCCCCCCCCCCCATCCAGCCTGTTCACATGCCCCCCCCCCCATCCAGCCTGTTCACATGCCCCCCCCATCCAGCCTGTTCACATGCCCCCCCCCCATCCAGCCTGTTCACATGCCCCCCCCCATCCAGCCTGTTCACACATGCTCCCCCCCCATCCAGCCTGTTCACACATGCTCCCCCCCCCAATCCAGCCTGTTCACATGCCCCCCCCCCCCATCCAGCCTGTTCACATGCCCCCCCCCCCATCCAGCCTGTTCACATGCCCCCCCCCCCATCCAGCCTGTTCACATGCCCCCCCCCCATCCAGCCTGTTCACATGCCCCCCCCCCCATCCAGCCTGTTCACATGCCCCCCCCCCCCCATCCAGCCTGTTCACATGCCCCCCCCCCCCCATCCAGCCTGTTCACATGCCCCCCCCCCATCCAGCCTGTTCACATGCCCCCCCCCCATCCAGCCTGTTCACATGCCCACATGCCCCCCCCCCATCCAGCCTGTTCACATGCCCCCCCCCATCCAGCCTGTTCACATGCCCACATGCCCCCCCCCCCCATCCAGCCTGTTCACATGCCCCCCCCCCCATCCAGCCTGTTCACATGCCCCCCCCCCCATCCAGCCTGTTCACATGCCCCCCCCCCATCCAGCCTGTTCACATGCCCCCCCCCATCCAGCCTGTTCACATGCCCCCCCCCCATCCAGCCTGTTCACATGCCCCCCCCCATCCAGCCTGTTCACATGCCCCCCCCCCCATCCAGCCTGTTCACATGCACCCCCCCCCATCCAGCCTGTTCACATGCCCCCCCCCCCATCCAGCCTGTTCACATGCCCCCCCCCCCCATCCTGTTCACATGCCCCCCCCCCCCCATCCAGCCTGTTCACATGCCCCCCCCCCATCCAGCCTGTTCACATGCCCCCCCCCCCATCCTGTTCACATGCCCCCCCCCCCCCATCCAGCCTGTTCACATGCCCCCCCCCATCCAGCCTGTTCACATGCCCCCCCCCCATCCAGCCTGTTCACATGCCCCCCCCCCCCCCATCCAACCTGTTCACATGCCCCCCCCCCCCCCATCCAGCCTGTTCATATACTCCCATCCTGCTATATGCCCCCATCGTGCTCATATACCATCCTGGTATATGGCCTGTATCCTATAGCACAGAGAAAAAAATAAACGTTTATACTCACCTTTTCCTCACTCCCTGCAGCCGATCATCTTCCTCTCTGCGCCACTGACCTGTGTGTGTGTGTGTGTGTGTGTGTGTGTGTGTGTGTGTGTGTGTGTGTGTGTGTGTGTGTGTGTGTGTGTGTGTGTGTGTGTGTGTGTGTGTGTGTGTGTGTAGCCGTTCCCCTGCTGCATCGCGATGTCTTCCTGTCTGTGCCGATCAGCTGACCGGCACAGACAGGAAGACATTGTGTGCAGCAGGGGGACGGCTCCACACACGGGGACGGGTGAGTGCACTGATTCACTGCACCCCGCGCTGGTAATGACGCGCGGGGAGCAGTGAATACAGCCGCACATGATCACTCCAGGCTGTAATTGCCAGGGGTGATCATGCCGGCTCTTTACTATGCGCGCGTCCCCGCTCATCCTTCCGCCCACCTGTCAGTGCCGGCTTCAGGGCTGAGAGATGGGCGGGAGGATGGGCGTGCATATGTAATGAGCGGGCCCACGTGGTCACGAGCAGGCGCTGCTGCTGCCTGCTCGTGCCCCCGATGACCCGCAGCACCCTCATTCCCAGCCGCAGCCCTATAGTCAGACCATAAGACGCACCCCCAACTTTCCCCCAACATTTGGGGGAAAAAAAGTGCGTCTTATGGTCCGAAAAATACGGTACGTTGTGTCTAGTAGATTTAGGTCCTTCCTCTGGTTCACTAAAGGGCTGATGCCGATCAGCATCATTGGGAAGTGCTTAGATCACTAATTAAACCTGCAAACTAAAATTCTCAATCACCAGGACTGAAAAATTGGCCTTGCTGCTCCTGTATCAATCCATATTTTCCCCACGCTCATGAACTCTCTTGAACTCACTCACTATATCATGGTATTGAGCGGTTCCTTGAGTCTTGGATTTTATTTCTCATCTTTATTATGATTCTCTATCTGGAACATTGGTTGTGGTTCATTTTTTCACTGATTCAGGGGTTTTTGAGTTTCTTTCTTCACCCTGAAACACTATATACCTGGCTGGATGTATGGTTTCATGTTCTCACTGACCTATCTTATATTTTCGTGGTTACCAGCGCTGACATGTTTAAGTGAGTTCTAGGCTCATTTCATATGTCCTTCTTGCACAGATGTATATAATTTTTTTTTTTTTGAGAGAAATAATCATGATTACACATATATATGTTCTATTGTTTTTCATTTTCGATTAATTTATTACATCACGATTTGAGATGTGGGTCATGTCTACTATAATTGACTTTATTTTTCACATCATTCATGAAACTAAATTGTATTGTGTCATGCTTCACTGCAATGCACCCTTTTCCCGCCGTTTTTTTTCTATCAGGGGCGGGCCTGTGATGTCATCAAATGTATTAACCGTATTTTTCAGACTATAAGACGCACCGCACCCTGGTTTTAGAGGAGGAAAATGGGAAAATAAAACTTTAAGCAAAAAATGTGGTCATGACACACTTATGGGGCGAGGATCTGCTGCTGACACTGTTATGGGGGTAATGTCCCAAATTCTCTACTAAGGTACCCCATCCTGGTAATGATCCTCCTGCCTTGAATATGATCCTGCTATAAACCCCCATCCTGCTCATATACTCCCATCCTGTTCATATACCCCGATCCTATTGATATACCCCCATCCTATTGATATACCCCCATCCTATTTGTATACCCCCCATCCATCCTGCTCCTATTCCCCCATCCTGCCTGCTCATATACTCACATCCTGTTCATATACTTCCATCCTGTTCATATACCCCCATCCTGCCTGCTCATATACTCCCATCCTGCTCATATACCATCCTGGTATATGGCCTGTATCCTATAGCACAGAGAAAAAAATAAATGTTTATATTCACCTTTTCCTCACTCCCTCCAGCACCGATCATCTTCCTCTCTGCGCCGCTGACCTGTGTGTGTGGAGCCGTACCCCTGCTGCATCGCGATGTCTTCCTGTCTGTGCCGATCAGCTGACCAGCTCAGCACAGATCAGCTGACCGGCACAGACAGGAAGACATCGCGTGCAGCAGGGGGGCGGCTCCACACACGGGGACGGGTGAGTGTACTGATTCACTGCACCCCGCGCTGGTAATGACGCGCTGGGGGGCAGTGAATACAGCCGCACATGATCACTCCAGGCTGTAATTGCCAGGGGTGATCATGTGGACCGGCTCTTTACTATGCGCGCGTCCCCGCTCGTCCTCCCGCCCACCTGTCAGCGCCGGCTTCAGCGCTGAGAGATGGGCGGGAGGATGGGCGTGCATATGTAATGAGCGGGCACACGTGGTCACGGCAGGCGCTGCTGCTCGTGCCCCCGATGACCCGCAGCACCCTCATTCCCAGCCGCAGCCCTATAGTCAGACCCCCAAATTTCCCCCAACATTTGGGGGAAAAAAAGTGCGTCTTATGGTCCGAAAAATACGGTAAACTGTGTTCGTCTCCATTATGGTAGATTTGATGTGTTCTTATGCCTGATGGTCCTGAGGAAGGGAGCTGAGACTCCAGAAACGCGTAGACCTGTGCAAAATAAAAGATCCATTATTCTGAATACCTGAGAAGTGATCATTGGCGCGGCTGATAAAAAACAGATTTTCTTCTATTGTTCTCTGTTACCTGTATCAATCCATGGAAGTTCACCTTCATATTTGTAAATACTGTGCTTAAAAAGTGAAAGCTGCGCTGTTATATGGGTACTATGGGCAACAAAGCCAACATTTTACTTTTCTAAAGTCTTGATAAATGGGGCATGTAAGCATGAATAATATCGACCGTAACTTACCAAAGGTACAAACCTGTATGATCTTGATTACCTATCAGCATGTGTATGCTCTACAGGAGTGTTCCTCAACTCCAGTCCTCAAGAGCCGCCGGCAGGTCATGTTTTTAGTATTTCCTTAGTAATTGCACAGATGTTGGAATTATCACCTGTGCAATTACTAAGGAAATCCTCAAAGCATGACTTATTGATGGCTTTTGAGGACTGGAGTTGAGGAACACAGATCTAGAGTAATAGTGCAAAGACACAGAAACTAGGCAGTCCGTCACCTGTGGTGTAGCTTGCTTTATTGTTTATGTCCACAAATATTTCCAAAAAAATTACAAAATACTCAAAATGGAGAAAACACAGAAGTCACGAATTTCTGGGTTTCTACCCCCATGGCAAACTACTCCTATATACATTAAAATCTTCAAGATATATATAGAAATGGAGCAGTCTTGATGTACATTCTGCTAAATGGCGCCATGAAACAAGTAGCTTTACAGTTTTACACACTGAACGAGGTACGTCCGGAAATTACAAAAATAGGAAAGAAGGAAACAATGTGGAGTGGTAAAAAGTAACAAAAATAAATGAGACAACAGTTGACTTAACTCTTTTCTTCTTGCCGACATGGCGAAACTGTGCGTCACCAGGCCTTATGGCAGTAAAAGTTGTAGCCCTTCAGTGCTGGGGAGGCCTAGTGCACATCAACTTACTGCAGGGCTCCTCAACGCCGAACAGGCTGTACACAAAACAGCCCGCAGGGGCCAAGTAGGTAAGCACCCCAACACCCATGGAAAGGCGGCTCATAACCATCTCAAGTCTGCAGATCAGCTCTGCACTATAGTGTTACATACTGATGAAGAATGGATGGAAGTGGTGACGTATTTAAAGTAATGGCTGAATATGTCCAGACACTGCTTGAACTACACTACCATAAAACTTTCCACAGGAACTCTATGTGGCACAGTTACCACGATGGAAACCTCTTGTGCAATTATGCGTTAGTATCCGGACCGTCTGGGATGGAATGAAATAATGACAGCTAGATGTTGGCCACCAGGGTGACCATGTGCGGAGATGAAGGGGTGCTTGACAGTAACCTTTTTAAGGTTTTGTGATCTGGCGCAGCCCTGAGATGCTGGTCGCCAAAAACAATAACAGTCAGTAAGCAAAGGGTGGTGCCCTTGTTTGGATAAAGGACTTGCAGGGCGACTATAACTGCACAAAGTGTGTACATTGTGCATGAGTGATGTTTGCCCTCTGAATTATCACGTGGTGGATAAGCAGTTACTAAGTGTGCCTTCATATCATCTGCATGTCTAGAGTCCTAGGCCTGCCACTAGGGGAGCAGAGAGTAACAAGTAAATAATAACATATAAAAAAAGAAAAACAAAACAACATAAAATTACAAAATAAGAGCCCAGGTTAAATAGAATCTGTACAAATAAAACCCTTGGCATTAAGTATAGCAGGACCCGAAACACAAATATAGGAGGCTTTCCTTATAAATTAAATAATAAAAGTTCTAACCCTGCAGAAACTTTAATGCTATAAAGTGAAGATACGCACAAGCCGGTGTGCGATTTTTGCCTCTACAACTTAAAACGCTGTAGCCCCTATCTACAAGTGAGACATGACACAAACTGAGAAGGGAAAAAATTTTTTTTTTTTTTAAAAGAACTCCCCAATCTCATACACGCTCCAGAAATCACCCATAGGCTGGAGTGGTCGAGGTGAACGCAGAGTAAAACTAGATTATTCTTTTATAATGGACGTAAGAACGTAGACTAAAGAGGATGTGGCAGAAGCTGGAAACCAGAAGGTGGTGAATGCTAAGGACATGGAGGATGGGTTCATGATTTCTGCTCTACCAATTCGTCCTTGGTGAGGCTTGGAGCATCGGATAGTTTTATCTCAGGTTCCTAACCACTTTGCTGCCATAGGCCTAATGGCACAGATCCCAGAGGCAGTGAAGAGGTTAAAGGAAATTCACAGGTAGTAACTGCAATGCATGGACAGGAACAGAAGGGATGGTCGGACACGTTCTTCCCCAGTCCTTGCTTGTCATGTATTTACAGAGTATAGTCAGACTGGGGAACCTCTGTACAATGAGGAGGGTTCTCCTGCTGATGATGATGTAGTAAAATAAAATAAAATTAAAAATAGTCACACGCACAGGAGACCCGGGCGAGTGCTGGCGGAATATGTCACTTATTATTATTGTTGTGTACACAGTCTCTGGCTTCATTTGCACACAGTGAGTGTATGGAGAGGGGTAGCACCTCCAGAGCATGAGGTGGTGGTACTGCTGCCAAACGTCCATTGGTGTCACCACCTCTCCCTCCAAACCTGCTCCCTCCCGAGGCTGGGGAAAGTATGCATCATGCAAGGGGCTGCCAGTCTTATTCTGAAGAGTCTTCTTTACAGATGAAAGGATAGTATATGACAAGTCTTAAATACAGGAGGAATCTCGCAGCCTCTGGGGACCCGTCATGTGGAGCCTGACTCTCCTAAGGGAGCTGGGAGGGAGGAAGAGGTCCAGAGTCGTTGCTCTTCGTTACAACTGCTTGTCCCCTTCTTTTTTCAGACGACTGCAAGGAAAGAGAATTTTGGATTTTACAAGGTAAATCTGTACAATGTTGTGAATCCATAACCATGATATTGTATAGGAGAAACATGCAGACAATTTATACTCTGCGTATCGTGGAAATAATAAATTAACATTGATTGGAAATTGTTTTTGCTAAATATTCAAATGTGAAAAAATATTTAAAACTCCTCCAATATGGAGTCAATTATGACATTGAGGAGTTGGCAGCAGGCAGAGACTTACCTGTAATAATCTTCCTGGCTGGGTAAATGCCCACCGTGCATGTGGGGATGACCATGTAACCACTGTTGTTCCATTGCCAACCTCTGCAGCTCAGCAGACTGAGCGTGCATAGCTTGGAGCTGGTGAGCAGCAGACATTGGAGGTGGAATACCTGCTTGCAGATCCCGGGGGTAATGGGCGCCTGCAAAAGACATTACACATTAAATCCAGACCGAACACGCACACTTTAACTAGACAAAGTGTTTGGGTGTTGTACATTGAGAGGACTCATTGGAAGAAACAAGGTTTCTTCCAAAGAAGAGAATATGATAAAATAAACTTAAAAAAAGGACAAAAGGTCCATAGTGATCAATATTGTGCCACAGCTGCAATTGCATTGGATTGTAATCTGCTGTGCGGCCTATATATTAGCAATTTAAGTCATTGGTACTATGCAAATGTTTTAACAGTGGTGCTAAAAGAGGCTTTAATTTATGGATAGGCATTAGAATATTTGTCAAATGCAACTTTTGTAAAAAAAAATAAATAAATAAAATAATAAACTACTTCCACTCTTCTGGTGTTGAAAATCTATCAATATCTGATCACATAATGACTATGAATGTGAGTCAATGTAAACTAAAGATCTTCTTGTTATTCATTTTAAAGTAGTTAAACTTTTTTGTTTTTATAATTTTGTTCAGCATGGAAACTTATAAAACTTTGCAAATCACTATTACAAATTTTCTCTTAATTTCTGTAAAAAAAAACAAAAAAACAAAAAACCACAAAAGCGGCTTACAACCCCCTGCTTTTCCATAGTCTATTAGGCTATGTGCACACGCTGCGTTTTTTCGACGCTGCGTTTTTGTGCGTTTTTGGCCGCTAAAAACGCACAAAAACGCACCTGCGTCGAAAAAACGCGGCAAAAAACGCACGCGTTTTGCCGCGATTTGGTGCGTTTTTTTTCTGCGTTTTGCTGCGTTTTTGCTCACTGCGTCCTTATGCGTTTTTTATCAGTGAACAAAAAAAAAAAAGGTCTGATGTCATTTCCTTCTTCAATGTGTTCTTCATTCTCCACTAGTGTATGCAGAAGAGCAGACAGCTGCAGAACTACAAGGCTCAGCATCCTCGATCCAATAGTGTATGCAGGACAGCAGACAGCAGCTGTCGAACTACAAGGCTCAGCATCCTCCTTCCAGGACTGTATGCAGGATTTCTCTGCCCCCCCCAAAAAAAAAAAATGACGTGGGCTTCGCCATATTTTTTGTATGCTAGCCGGGTACAGCAGGCAGGTACGGGCTGCCCCCAACCCCCAGCTGCCTATTTGTACCCGGCTGGGAACCAAAAATATAGGGAAGCCCTTTTTTTTTAAATTATTTCATGAATTTCATGAAATAATTTAAAAAAAAAAAATGACGTGAGCTTCGCCCCATTTTTGAGTCCAGCCGGGTACAACTAGGCAGCTGGGGATTGGAATCCACAGTGCAGGGTGCCCATGCTTTCTGGGCACCCCCGCTGTGAATTGCAGTCCCGCAGCCACCCCAGAAAATGGCGCTTTCATAGAAGCGCCATCTTCTGGCGCTGTATCCAACTCTTCCGGCTGCCCTGATGCCGGGTGGCTAGCCAGGTAATAATGGAGTTAGGGCTAGCTGTATATTATCAGCTAGCCCTAAGCCCGAAATTCATGGTGTCACGCCAATATTAGACATGGCCACCATGAATTTCTAGTAAAGATAAAAAAAAAACACAACACAGAAAAATATTTTTATTAGAAATAAAACACAACACAATTAGTGACTCCATCTTTATTGAAATAAACCCCCCTCCGCAGTAATCCTGGGTCAGGGTCCCGCGCCGTCCAATCAGGATCCAATATCATCTGATCGGTTTGCTGGAAGGCAGAGCGATCAGATGATGTGTCAGGTTAAAGGATGTGAATCCCATCACACATCAGCTGATTGTATAAAAGCCGATTATACAATCAGCTGATGCATCGGTGCAAAAAAAAAAAAAAATAATGCTCACTTATGTGCTGAATTACCGGCAGCTCCCGGAGCGATGGGGCGGGAGACTGATCCTGTCCGATCGCTGCAGCAGCTGCCGGTAATCAGGGATGAAGTCTCCTGACGCATCCGCTGATACCGGCCGGGCGCCCGCGTCAGCCCGAGACTCTATCAGCTGATGCGTCAGGTGACTGCATCAGGTGATCCATCGCCAGGTCCTGCAAGCAAGGTCCTGCCCCGGGGAGACTGCACACAGCCGGAGCGGGAGCGGCGATACCGTGAGAGGAGATGGGAGCGGGCATGGCACCGGGAGTCTGCAGACAGGTGAGTATAACTTTTTTTTTTTTTATTCTACTGTTAACTTTTGTTTTCGCCGCCGCTTCCACCTCCTGCCTGTACATGGCGCCGCACGGCAGCATACATGCACAGGACGGGAGATGGACGCGGCGGTGACGGTACCGGGAGGATTCATGCTTCTGTCTATACTGACAGAAGGAATCCTCTTCCTGTACACGTCACTTTACTACCCACCTCCTGCGCTTATAGCTGCGTTTTTGGTCTTAGAAACGCACCAAAACGCAGCTATTTGCGTTTCTCATTGCGTCTTTCAACATCCCATTGAACGCAATGCATGAAAAGCGCAGTGAAAAACGCGGGAATAATTGACATGCTGCGTTTTTGTGGTCACCACAAAAACGCAGCTGAAAAAAAATGCTGTGTGGGGACAGCAAAAATGAAAACTCAGACTTTGCTGGGGAAGCAAAGTCATGCAGTTTTGAGGCCAAAAACGCACCCGAAAAACGCGCAAAAACGCCGAGAAAAACGCACCGTGTGCACATAGCCTTAGATTGTCTTTAGTGCAGATTAGATTGTTTAGGGTGTTTTCACTCTGTGGTCAGGAAGGTGAGTTTTTTGAGGGTTAACTTAGGCCCTTATCACCTCCTCGTTATTGGGGAGACAGCATACGTTTTGCATGTTTTCACATGTGTTGTAGTGTCAGAATTTTCTATCTTTGTAGTTTTTGTCATCCCTTACTTTTTTTTTTTATACTTACCAATAAAGGTTATATTTTAATACAGCTTGGGGTAATTTTTCCTGTTTAACAATCTGTATTCCAAATAAATACATTTTGATATCAGCACTGCTAAACGCAGCCAAATACACTGAGCAAAAGCAGGGGTTAGAAGCCACTTAGGTGTAATTGTATTTATTTTACAGGAAATAAAACAAATCTCCTAATAAAGTGATTTGAAAAGATTATAGCTTTCCATGTTGTGTAGTTTATAAAAATAATAAGTTGTTACTCATGACCTAGAGGCAGAGCTCAGCTGATCTGTGTGTGATAAACCATTTAAAGACCATCTATAACCACGAAAAATTGCTAGAGGAATATGACAAACTCTACCACCAACTATTGGGGTATAATATAAAAGTAAATATTGACCCTTTCCAAAGCCTTGCCAAATGACTTGAGATAATGAGTAGAGTTGAGCGCGGTTCGTGGTTCGTGGTTCTCCAGTTCGCGGCTCGAGTGATTTTGGGGCATGTTCTAGATCGAACTAGAACTCGAGCTTTTTGCAAAAGCTCGGTAGTTCTAGAAACGTTCGAGAACGGTTCTAGCAGCCAAAAAACAGCTAAATCATAGCTTGGTTTCTGCTGTAATAGTGTAAGTCACTCTGTGAATCAAACTATTATCACATTTCAGTGTATAGTGTGCGTGAACAGCGCCTTCAGATCACTGCTGTTTCTATAATGGCGATCGCCATTTTTTTTTTTTCTTGTCTTCCTTCCCTAAGCGCGCGCGTCTTGTGGGGCGGGCCAGCATGTCAGCCAATCCCAGACACACACACAGCTAAGTGGACTTTGAGCCAGAGAAGCAACGGCATGTGTGATAGGATCTGCATGTCACATGTCCCTGCATTATAAAACCGGACATTTTCTTCACGGACGCCATTATCTGCCTTCTGCGTCTTTGGTGTCAGACATCACTGTCGCAGCTCCGTCTTCCTGAGTCCTATAGCCGATACAGCTGTATGCGCTGCATACACAGCGTTAGACAGCTTAGGGAGAGCACTTTATAGCAGTCCTTTTAAGGGCTCCAACCGGCAGGGTCAGAGAGCCATAGGTGACAGGTCCTGCAAACAGCAACAGCGTCTGTGTAGCCCAGGTCAGGGATTTCCTCCCTGCATTTCACCATTAGGAGGGAATAGAAAGGCAGGCTTCCATTCCTCTACCCAGAGCACCACAATCCTGCCACTGTACCCTCTTGTCCTCTGCACACTCCAACTGATAACTAAGCCATTATACTAGCAAACACTCAGTGTACCTAGTGGCATCCTATACGTGGCTATTGGACTTTGCTATAGTCCCACTAGTGCAAAGACATTTGCAGAGCGCGTCTGCCTGCATTGCACACTACAACTCATTCTAACCAAGCCATTATACTAGCAAACACTCAGTGTACCTAGTGGCATCCTATACGTGGCTATTGGACTTTGCTATAGTCCCACTAGTGCAAAGACATTTGCAGAGCGCGTCTGCCTGCATTGCACACTACAACTCATTCTAACCAAGCCATTATACTAGCAAACACTCAGTGTACCTAGTGGCATCCTATACGTGGCTATTGGACTTTGCTATAGTCCCACTAGTGCAAAGACATTTGCAGAGCGCGTCTGCCTGCATTGCACACTCCAACTCATTAAAACCAAGCCATTATACTAGCAAACACTCAGTGTACCTAGTGGCATCCTATACGTGGCTATTGGACTTTGCTATAGTCCCACTAGTGCAAAGACATTTGCATAGCGCGTCTGCCGGCATTGCACACTCAAACTCATTTTAACTAAGCCATTATACTAGCAAACACTCAGTGTACCTAGTGGCATCCTATACGTGGCTATTGGACTTTGCTATAGTCCCACTAGTGCAAAGACATTAGCAGAGCACATCTGCCTGCATTGCACACTACAACTCATTCTAACCAAGCCATTATACTAGCAAACACTCAGTGTACCTAGTGGCATCCTATACGTGGCTATTGGACTTTGCTATAGTCCCACTAGTGCAAAGACATTTGCAGAGCGCGTCTGCCTGCATTGCACACTCCAACTCATTAAAACCAAGCCATTATACTAGCAAACACTCAGTGTACCTAGTGGCATCCTATACGTGGCTATTGGACTTTGCTATAGTCCCACTAGTGCAAAGACATTTGCATAGCGCGTCTGCCTGCATTGCACACTCAAACTCATTTTAACTAAGCCATTATACTAGCAAACACTCAGTGTACCTAGTGGCATCCTATACGTGGCTATTGGACTTTGCTATAGTCCCACTAGTGCAAAGATATTAGCAGAGCACATCTGCCTGCATTGCACACTCCAACTTTTTTAAACTAAGCAATTTTACTAGCAAACACTCAGTGTACCTAGTGGCATCCTAAACGTGGCTATTGGACTTTGCTATAGTCCCACTAGTGCAAAGACATTTGCAGAGCACGTCTGCCTGCATTGCACACTACAACTCATTGTTACTAAGCCATTATACTAGCAAACACTCAGTGTACCTAGTTGTATCCTAAACGTGGCTATTGTACTTTTGTCTATTCACAGTATTGGAACGATATTTGCAGCACGTCTGCCTGCATTGCACACTCTAACTTTTTTAAACTCAGCCATTATACTAGCAAACACTCAGTGTACCTAGTTGTATCCTAAACGTGGCTATTGTACTTTTGTCAATTCACAGTATTGGAACGTTATTTGCAGCACGTCTGCCTGCATTGCACACTCAAACTTTTTTAAACTCAGCCATTTATAGTAGCAAACACTCAGTGTACCTAGTTGTATCCTAAACGTGGCTATTGTACTTTTGTCTATTCACAGTATTGGAACGTTATTTGCAGCACGTCTGCCTGCATTGCACACTCTAACTTTTTTAAACTCAGCCATTATACTAGCAAACACTCAGTGTACCTAGTTGTATCCTAAACGTGGCTATTTTACTTTTGTCTATTCACAGTATTGGAACGATATTTGCAGCACGTCTGCCTGCATTGCACACTCTAACTTTTTTAAACTCAGCCATTATACTAGCAAACACTCACTGTACCTAGTTGTATCCTAAACGTGGCTATTGTACTTTTGTCAATTCACAGTATTGGAACGTTATTTGCAGCACGTCTGCCTGCATTGCACACTCAAACTTTTTTAAACTCAGCCATTATACTAGCAAACACTCACTGTACCTAGTTGTATCCTAAACGTGGCTATTGTACTTTTGTCAATTCACAGTATTGGAACGTTATTTGCAGCACGTCTGCCTGCATTGCACACTCAAACTTTTTTAAACTCAGCCATTATACTAGCAAACACTCACTGTACCTAGTTGTATCCTAAACGTGGCTATTGTACTTTTGTCCATTCACAGTATTGGAACGTTATTTGCAGCACGTCTGCCTGCATTGCACACTTTAACTTTTTTAAACTCAGCCATTATACTAGCAAACACTCAGTGTACCTAGTTGTATCCTAAACGTGGCTATTGTACTTTTGTCTATTCACAGTATTGGAACGTTATTTGCAGCACGTCTGCCTGCATTGCACACTTTAACTTTTTTAAACTCAGCCATTATACTAGCAAACACTCACTGTACCTAGTTGTATCCTAAACGTGGCTATTGTACTTTTGTCTATTCACAGTATTGGAACGTTATTTGCAGCACGTCTGCCTGCATTGCACACTTTAACTTTTTTAAACTCAGCCATTATACTAGCAAACACTCAGTGTACCTAGTTGTATCCTAAACGTGGCTATTTTACTTTTGTCTATTCACAGTATTGGAACGATATTTGCAGCACGTCTGCCTGCATTGCACACTCTAACTTTTTTAAACTCAGCCATTATACTAGCAAACACTCACTGTACCTAGTTGTATCCTAAACGTGGCTATTGTACTTTTGTCAATTCACAGTATTGGAACGTTATTTGCAGCACGTCTGCCTGCATTGCACACTCAAACTTTTTTAAACTCAGCCATTTATAGTAGCAAACACTCAGTGTACCTAGTTGTATCCTAAACGTGGCTATTGTACTTTTGTCAATTCACAGTATTGGAACGTTATTTGCAGGACATCTGCCTGCATTGCACACTCAAACTTTTTTAAACTCAGCCATTATACTAGCAAACACTCACTGTACCTAGTTGTATCCTAAACGTGGCTATTGTACTTTTGTCTATTCACACTACTGCAAATCTATGTGCAGCACCTCTGCATGACAACCTCGTGCTCTGTTTTTAATAAGCTATAATGATAGCACAAAATACTGCCATTTTGTGGCATCATAGAACTGGCTGTTGTATTCCATTAGTGCCCCACTGGTGACAAGCTATTTCTAGCACCTCTACATCACACCCTCATGCACATTTAGCTACGCTAATGTTATAGCAAACTCATGGAATTCATTGCTGCATTTCATAATTCGGAGGGATAGAAAGTCAGGCTTCCTTTAGCTTTTCCTTCTGTTCATAGACAGCATCTCCAAGACAAATTTCCCCTCCACGTCTAAGTGTGGAGAGGCAGCTAGTGCGCATGCGTGTGCCGATGTACCCCAGCTGCAGCATAATTACAGTGTTTCGCCTAGTGAGTATGCTCAGCCTGACTGTGCCATTCCTGACGCTAAGTCTTCATTTCGGGATACAGCGCATGCTCCCACACTAAGTGTGAAAAGCCTCTTTGCACAGGTGCTTGCATTCTGTGCCGGGTCTAAGTCCTGTTTTGTGCCTAGACACCATGCTAAAGCTGATAGTCTTTTTTCAGAGACTGTATTTCATGCTACTGAGCATGCTCAGGCACTTCCTGCATCAGAGACTAGGTCCGGTAATGAACTCTTTGGCCCTGGCCCTGATGTGGGGGTCCCATATAGACCACAGGGCATCAGGTGTCCTCCCAAATGGCTTGCAGAGGCCCACACCTATGACTTGTCACCGCATTATTGATGGTCAGACGATGACTGGTGAGGTGTTTGGGTCATGGCAGCCATGAGGTCATCATTGAAGTTGCGTTTCCAAATAGGACGCTAGTTATGCCACTCATGACGTGTCACTCTGCTTTTGTCTCCAGGAGGTGCATTGTGGTTCACCCTGGTTTGGGGCGGACCCAGGTTATAAAAGGGGCTGGAGCCAACAAGGAGGTGCGCAGTCTTCTATTATGCTCCGAAAGAGCACACCTCCATGTGTTGAACCCATTGCGGCTTTAGGCCAGAGGTAGGCAGGGATAGGGTGGTGGATGCAGGCCACCACCACAGTTGGTAACGCAGAACGGTTAAGACCAGCTCCTGTCCTAACAGTCCTGCTTGTGCAGCCCAGTGGCATTAACAGGCCTGCTGCTGCTGATGCGCCTGCTGTCCACAGGTGTGGCCCCTACGCACACGGTCAGCGTACTCAATGGCCCCTGTGTTGTTAACAGGGAGTTCCTGGGCTGGGTGGGCATGTGGACCCTGTGACGCTAACAGGGCTCACAGTCTCCAGATCCGAGTGGCGTCTAACTCGGTTCAGGCTACTATTAGTTTCATAGCCACACAGCTCTGTATCCTCCACCAAACCTTCAAGTTGCCAACCTCTCCTTTTCCAACTGGGAGCACGGTGGACACTGACTGCTGAAGGTGATATATACCTTTCTCTTTCTTTTCTTATTAATTTTTGTTATATAGCGGTCACAGATTATATACCACTTTATCCAAATCTGCCAGTCCCACTGTAACAGATGTTGTTTCTTCAGCAAATGTTACAGTTGTTTAACCACCAAATCCACGGACCAAAATTTTTTTCCCCTTTCCAACACACCTGTTCCCCTTTCCAACAGCATCTGTCCTTTTTCAACTCATTTTGGGATATGACCAAAAGTGCAACTGTGCAGGGACACCGTACTCAACGCCATCTCAGCACAGCAGCCATCCCTCGGTCCCTCCGATGTGGACAAGTAAAAGACCATTTCCTCCTATCCATGACAAAGTGTTGAGATTCACTCTGTGCAGCACTGGTGTTTAGTGGAAAAGTAGATCTAAGATTGCGTACCACATTCTGCAGATACTCCTGTATACGTGCGTCTATTTCTATGGCAGGAATTAGTTCGCCAAATTTTGTCTTGTACCGGGGATCTAACAGTGTGGCAACCCAGTATTCAGGATTACTTCAAATTCATACAATCCGAGGGTCATGTAGGTAGTGCAGCAAGAAGGCGCTCATGTGTCTTGTGCATCCAGGAGGACCAAGTCCTTGGTGTGTTGGTGGCAGAGAGGTGAGATTCGTGCATCCTTCCTCTGCCCTCTACCCACAACCTCGCACAACCGAAATGTGAGCAAGCTCTCACTCATCTGCTGAGTCTTCCATGCCCATCGCCAGTTCGTCCTCCATTTCTTCATGGGCTCCTGCACTTTCATCAACACTTTTTGCTGATACTATGCGCCCTTGTTAATCCCTCTCCCTCACCATGACTGCCGCATAGGTGCCGCTGACCATCTGGACCTCGTAGATCTTGTTATCCCTTCCGCATATGACTCCTCCTGTACTTCCTCCCCTTCCTCTTGTCCCAACACCTGACTCCGAATAATAATTACAGTGTGCTCCATCATGTAGATGACCAGAATTGTCACGCTGAGAATGACATTGCCAGTGCTAAACATCTTCGTCGACATTTCAAAACTGTGTAGCAGGGTGCATAGGTCCTTGATCTGACACCACTCCAGCAGCGTGATCTGCACCACCTCTGGATCAACTTATCCCAGGCTATATGTCTTACCGTATTTCAGCAGGGCTCTGCGGTGCTGCCACACACGCTGCAACATGTGCAGATTCCAATTCCTGCGTGTCGGAACATCGCATTTCCGGCGTTTAACTGCCAGACCCTAAGACTTCCGGAGTGATGAAAGTTGTTGAGCTGCTGTGTGCGCACGATGGAAGTGAGCACATAGCGAGCGTGCCCGCTGCACAAGGCCATGTAGGCCGTGATGGTGTTTTAAAAATTGCTGGAGAATTCGGATCAACACGTGAGCCATAAAAGGCACGTGTGTCACATTGCCCTGAGGATGGCCCGCAGCCAGGTTTGCATCATTGCCGCACACGGCTGTTAAGTCACCAACGGAGTCCGCTCCGTCAATTTGTACTCCGGTCGCCAGGTGACAACGTGTTCCTTTCATGAATAGTGCTGATGATGGGAGAGTAGTCGATGCCAGCGGCGCAGGTGGACGCAGGTTATGCTCACCCACTGGGCTGCATTACCTTGACAGATGCAGAATCTCTGGCTGAATGTAGCTGGTGGGTATCTCACAGATGAAATACCATCATTCAGCTACAACCAATGGGAAGACACCACACCCTTTTTTATGCCCATCCTGTCTGCAGACCACTGCCAGACATAGCTATGAACCTCTGGTTAATTTTACCCCCAGTTCAGTTTTATGATTTTGTGTGCTTGTTACCTGACTACTTTTCCTGCTTGCTGTTTATGTACCTTGTTGGCCGATACGCATTTCACCTCTGCTTGTTTTCTGATTAAGTCCTGGCCGTCCCATTCTGTTCCTGTTCCTCAATTAATGTTTTGACCCTGCCTGACTACTATTCTCTGTAATAGCGGTGTGACTCACATTTCCCATACATTTCAAAGTAAAACTTTGACCGCCTGATGGCATTGAGCTCTGCTGCCAGCATAGTAAGGAGGTGTGTGGTAGTCCTTGTGCGCAGTTGCAAGGAAGGGTGGCCTGACCACACAGGGTTTGCGCAAAGGTAGAGGACCCACACGAGGTTGAAGAGGCAGAAGCAGTGTATTAACTTCTACATACAGAACAAGGATTGAAACAACTCGTGGGGACGGCAAGACTTGTACAGCAGACCCTTCTCCATCTCTCACCATAGTTTGCCAGTGCCCAGTCAGTGACATGTAATGACCCTGTCTATGCTTACTGGTCCAAGTATCTGTGTTGAAATGCACCCTGTCGCACACAGATTTTCTCAAGGAAGTGGTGATGTTGTGTGCGACATGCCGGTGTAGCGCGGGCATGCTTTTCTTGGAGAAGCAGTGGTGATTGGGCATCTGGTACTGGGGCACAGCGACAGACATAAGGTCTGTAAAATCCTGTGTGTCCACTACGCGTAAAGGCAGCATTTCGGTAGCCAACAGCTTACAGAGGGATAGAGTCAACCACTTAGCTTTGTCATGGGTCGCAGTAAGTGGCCTTTTATTTGACCACATCTGAGGGACAGAGATCTGGCTGCTGTCTGTAGACGGTGTTGAGTAGGGTGTCCCTGGAAAAATGCAGGTTTGTGAGAAAAGTGCAGGCGGAGACATGATGTTGGCTTCATCTTGCCTTCAGATCTGTTCATCTTGTATCATTTTTAAAAAACACAGCAAGCAAGGGTTACTCCAAGCGGAGTCTCCCTTTTTTTCCAAAAATTGGGCCCCACACAGACACCTTATCAGTGGCAGCACTTGTGCCCTAGTTGCAAACAGGATGTTTTGATTTGCATCAAGCACATTCCAAATCCACAAGCATTTACTCTCCCCAGGATGACACAGGGGTAGTAAATTCCTTCTGGATCCATGACTTGTTCATTTTGATGAACGTCAGTCTGTCCACATTGTCACTGGACAGACGCGTGCGCTTATCTGTCAGCACACACCCAGCAGCACTGAAGACACGTTCAGAGACAACGCTGGCAGCTGGACACGACAAAATCTTCGAGGCGTAACTGGAGAGCTCTTGACATTTTTCTAGATTTGAAGCACAAAAGGAGCAAGGCTCCATTTGCAAAGTCATTGCATCGATGTTCATTTGGAGATACTCCTGTATCATCCTCTCCATCCGTTGACTATGTGTCAGACTTGTTGTCTCTGGTGGCCTTGCAAAGGAGGGTCTAAAAAAATTATGAAAAGATTCCATAAAATTGCTGTTACCAGCACCAGATACGGTCCTACTGGTACGGGTAGACTGTTGAAGATGACGAGGCCGTCCCATGTTTGTCAAGTTACAACTGGGAGAATCACTCCCTTCACCTGCACGGTTGTTTGGTGGAAAAGCCGAGCTAAGATCGAGTAACAGCTTCTGCTGATACTCCTGCATACGTGCGTCCCTTTCTATGGGTGGAATTATGTCACAAAATTTGGACTTGTCCCGGGGATCTAATAGTGTGGCAAGCCAGTAGTCATCATCACTTCTAATTTTGACAATACGAGGGTCATGTTGGAGGTAGTGCAACAAGAAGGCACTCATGTGTCTTGCGCAGCCATGCGCACCAAGTCCACGCTGTGTTTGTGGCATAGAGGTGCTAACCGTTCTTTCTTCCTCTGTCATCTCCCCCCAACCTCTTTCAACTGAAATTTGACCAAGGTCCCCCTCATCTGCTGAGTCTTCCATGTCCATGGACAGTTCGTCCTCCATATCTTCATGTCCTCCTGCACCTTCCTCAACATCTCACCTGCTACCATGCGCCCTTGTTGATCCCTGTCCCCCATGGTCCCATGCCTGCCGCGTTGGTGATGATGAACGTCTGGACCTTGGTGATGTTGTTGTGTCTTGCGCATATGAATCCTCCTGTAGTTCCTCCCCTTCCTGTTGTCCCACCCCCTGACTACGAATAGTGTTTAGCGTGTGCTCCAGCATGTAAATGACTGTAATCGTCATGCTGATAATGGCATTGTCAGCGCTAAACATATTCGTCGCCATGTCGAAACTGTGCAGAAGGGTGCATAGGTCCTTGATCTGAGATCACTCCATCAGGGTGATCTGCCCCACTTCTGCATCTCGTTGGCCCAGGCTATACATCATGACGTATTGCACCAGGGCTCGCCGGTGCTGCCACAGTCGCTGTAACATGTGGAGAGTTGAATTCCAGCGTGTCGCCACATCGCATTTCAGGCGATGAACCGGCAGGCCGAAAGACTTCTGGAGCGATGCAAGTCGCTCAGGTGCGGCGGTTGAACGGCGGAAGTGAGCACTGCAGACAGTTTCCGTGCCCTGGTCAGAAGGCCATCTAGGCCGGGATAGTGTGTTAAAAATTGCTGGACAACAAGGTTAAACACGTGAGCCATACAAGGCACGTGTGTCACCTTGCCCAGGCGAAGGGCCGCACCCAGGTTTGCAGCATTGTCGCACACGGCCTTACCAGGCTGCAGGTTGAGTGGAGACAACCATTTATCAAAATCAGTCTCCAGAGCTGCCCACAACTCAGTCGCTGTGTGACTCCTATTTCAAAGACATGTCAAGCTAAAGACCGCCTGATGCCGTTGCGCTCTGCTACCAGCATAGTAATGAGGGGTGCGTGATTCCTTCTGCGCAGTGAGAACGCTGGTGGCCTGACCAGGCAGGCTTGGGGCGGAGGTGGAGGACCCAGATGAGGTGGAGGATGCAGAAGCAGTGGCGGAACTTGGACAGACAGAGGATTGACACACAAGTCGTGGGGACGGCAAGACTTGTGCAGCAGACCCTTCACCATCTATCACCATAGTTACCCAGTGGCCAGTCAGCGACATGTAACGTCCCTGTCCATGCTTACTGGTCCAAGTATCGGTGGTGAAATGCACCCGTTCACACACAGAGTTTCTCAAGGAAGCGGTGATGTTGTGTGCGACATGCTGGTGTAGCGCGGGCACACCTTTCTTAGAGAAGTAGTGGCGACTAGGCATCTGGTACTGGGGCACAGCGACAGACATAAGGTCTCTAAAATCCTGTGTGTCCACTAGGCGGAAAGGCAGCATTTCTGTAGTCAACAGCTTACAGAGGGATAGAGTCAACCTCTTCGCTTTGTCATGGGTCGCAGGAAGTGGCCTTTTATTTGACCACATCTGAGGGACAGAGATCTGGCTGCTGTGTGTAGACGGTGTTGAGTCGGGTGTCCCTGGAAAAATGCAGCTTTGTGAGGAAAGTGCAGGCGGAGACATGATGTTGCCTTCATCCAAAGTTGGTGCTATCGATGTCTGAGAGAGCTGTACACACTCACTTGTTTCCCCTTCCAAACCAACTGACGACCTACCAAGCAAACTGCCTGTTGCGGTTACAGTGGTGGAAGTTGTGGGTGGAAAAACAGGTGTGACAGCTGTCCCCACAGTCCTAGAAGATGACGAGCGCGCGGATGCACTGGAAGGGGCAGGCGGTGGATGGTTCGCTCCGCTAGGCCGCATTGCAGCACGGTGAGCTTCCCATCGGGCCATATGATATTTATTCATGTGACGATTCATGGAAGAAGTTGTCAAACTGCTGAGGTTTTGACCTCTACTAAGAGAACCATGACAAATTTTACAGATCACATAATTTGGGCGATCTTTTTCTATGTCAAAAAAGGACCTGGCTAGGCAAGGCTTAGAGGCCATGCGACCTGTTGATCCACCCCGAATAATGCTCAGAGGCAGAGTGGTGGCTGAGGATGCAGTTGTAGACGTGCTACCAGTGCTCCGACTGTGTCCAGGAAGGCGCCAGGTTACTTCGACGTCGGTTGCATCCTCCTCCACCGCCTCTGTTGACCTCCTCGAGTGTCTGACTGTGGGTTGACAGTAGGTGTGATCTAGAACTTAATCATCAATTGTTGTGTTTGCACTCCCCTACCCCTCAGACCGAGTTTCTTCTTGCCCTGACTGAATATTTAAGTTGTCATCCCAATCGGGTATCTGCGTCTCATCTTCATCAGTATGTTCCTCATTGCCTATAACCACAGTTGTTGGAAAGGCAGCATTTTGGTAGCCAACAGTTTGCATATGATGAAAGTCAACCTCCAAGCCATTTCATGCCCTTCTAAAAGCATGTAAAACACAGCGAGGGGACTCCAACCACAGTCTCCCTCGTTGCCACTAACTGGGCCACACACACCCCACTTGACTGGCATCGGTTGAGCCCCCCTTTTGACAAAGAAAAAGATGCTTTGCATGAAGCACTCTCAAAAATACGCGTGCCTTTCCCGTCCCCTGGCTGACCCAGGGGAAGAAAAGTCCTCTGAGAGCCATGACTTGTTCATCTTGGTTCTTTTAGAGACACAGCGAGGGGACTCCAACCACAGTCTCCCTCGTTGCCACTAACTGGGCCACACACACCCCACTTGACTGGCATCGGTTGACCCCCCCTTTTGACAAAGAAAAAGATGCTTTTCATGAAGCACTCTCAAAAATACGCGTGCCTTTCCCGTCCCCTGGCTGACCCAGGGGAAGAAAAGTCCTCTGAGAGCCATGACTTGTTCATCTTGGTTCTTTTAGAGACACAGCGAGGGGACTCCAACCACAGTCTCCCTCGTTGCCACTAACTGGGCCACACACACCCCACTTGACTGGCATCGGTTGAGCCCCCTTTTGAAAAAGAAAAAGATGCTTTGCATGAAGCACTCTCAAAAATACGCGTGCCTTTCCCGTCCCCTGGCTGACCCAGGGGAAGAAAAGTCCTCTGAGAGCCATGACTTGTTCATCTTGGTTCTTTTAGAGACACAGCGAGGGGACTCCAACCACAGTCTCCCTCGTTGCCACTAACTGGGCCACACACACCCCACTTGACTGGCATCGGTTGACCCCCCCTTTTGACAAAGAAAAAGATGCTTTGCATGAAGCACTCTCAAAAATACGCGTGCCTTTCCCGTCCCCTGGCTGACCCAGGGGAAGAAAAGTCCTCTGAGAGCCATGACTTGTTCATCTTGGTTCTTTTAGAGACACAGCGAGGGGACTCCAACCACAGTCTCCCTCGTTGCCACTAACTGGGCCACACACACCCCACTTGACTGGCATCGGTTGACCCCCCCTTTTGACAAAGAAAAAGATGCTTTGCATGAAGCACTCTCAAAAATACGCGTGCCTTTCCCGTCCCCTGGCTGACCCAGGGGAAGAAAAGTCCTCTGAGAGCCATGACTTGTTCATCTTGGTTCTTTTAGAGACACAGCGAGGGGACTCCAACCACAGTCTCCCTCGTTGCCACTAACTGGGCCACACACACCCCACTTGACTGGCATCGGTTGAGCCCCCTTTTGAAAAAGAAAAAGATGCTTTGCATGAAGCACTCTCAAAAATACGCGTGCCTTTCCCGTCCCCTGGCTGACCCAGGGGAAGAAAAGTCCTCTGAGAGCCATGACTTGTTCATCTTGGTTCTTTTAGAGACACAGCGAGGGGACTCCAACCACAGTCTCCCTCGTTGCCACTAACTGGGCCACACACACCCCACTTGACTGGCATCGGTTGAGCCCCCCTTTTGACAAAGAAAAAGATGCTTTGCATGAAGCACTCTCAAAAATACGCGTGCCTTTCGCCTCCCCTGGCTGACCCAGGGGAAGAAAAGTCCTCTGAGAGCCAGGTCCACATTGTCAGTGGACAGACACGTGTGCTTATCTGCCAGCAGACCCCCAGCAGCACTGAAGACAGGTTCCGAGAGAACGCTGGCTGCAGGACACGACAAGATCCTCAAGGCGTACGTGGCGAGCTCAGGCAATTTATCCAGATTGGAAGCCTAAAATGAGCAGGGCTCAAGTTGCACAATAATGGAATCGATGTTTCTTTGCATATACTCATATATCTGTGTGTCTCCCTCTTTTTCCTTGTCCAGCTGTTTTGTTTTCACATGAGTATATGTCCTTGTCACTTTCCCATGTGTTTGTGTTATGTTGTGAGTTGTTTGTCACCTTTTGGACACCTTTCAGGGTGTTTTCTAGGTGTTTTACTGTGTTTGTGATTGCCTGCCATTGTTTCCTATGGGCTCGAGTTCGGTTCGTCGAACGTTCGACGAGCCGAACTCGAGCCAGACCCCCCGTTCGGCGAACCGCCTCGAGCCGAACCGGGACCGGTTCGCTCATCTCTAATAATGAGCCAAACCAGACACACTTTTTAAAGACATTCGTGCAAAGCAGAACATCTGATCTGACAGCGATTGTAAAGGGGTCTAGATATGCACTGATGAAGGGCAAATGCCCCCCACAAAACACGTCTGTAAAAATGGTGACTGGTCAGGGTTTTAATGCTAAGTGATGTGGCAAGGCCTACTAAAGAGTTACCTTTTAAGATTGCTTCCCCAACACATGACACTAGGGTAGTCCTTTTTCTCTCGGAAGAGGATATTTGAATTTTTAAATTTCTAAAGGAGTATTGGATAGGCAATAAGTATAATTTTCATGGATCCAGTGACTGATGGGTAACTGATTTGTGACTTGGATCAAAAACAGACTCAGTGCTGTTTTCTTTTCAGAACCCCTCAGTCCACAAAAAAAAAATCCAACCGAACTATATTGAGTACATGCTATACATGGAAAAACAAAGAGCACTTATGTCTGAATGAAGCCTTAACCTAAGAGTCCAAGAGATGCATTACAAAGCTGGAATAGAGGTAAAGATTGAAGGGGAGTTCAGAGATTGTTGCTAGAATCTCCATCACTCCAGCTACGCACACCTTATAGTGGTCCACAATTGGGTTTTTCATGGTTTCACCGATTTTATCACATCACAATCTGACATTAAGTGTAGAGAAGGCTAGCACACGCTTTGTGTGACGCTCAGGTATTATCACTGAACGAGTAGGATTGCCATCCACTAGCATCTCTCTATGTCTAATGTCAGAGCGGCCAGGAAAGTAAGTCTGAACAACCCTTTAAGTTTTTGGTTTGCCCTAAATTTTTTCTTTAAATTTATAGTGATTAACTCAATTACATTGAACTATTAACCAGGTGTTACTGTAGGGAAATACTGACCAAAAACAGGATGTCTGAGCATTTCATGTTCATGAGGAGCTTGTGCCAACAAAGGATTGGGGATGGTACCAGGAGGGTATGGGAAGCGTGCCAAGTGAGGTCCAGCTGCCAGTGGGTCAACCAGTGGATGTACAGGACCTGCTGCACCTGGAATAAAACCAAAACAGATTATTTCTGGCAGAAGGACATTTACCTATACTATCACAGGACACAGCACGGCATACTTCAGAGAGTTCGGGACTGGGAGATTGGGGTTTTGCGAGCTCAGGGAAGGATCTGCCCTCACTAACCGTTAATTAGCAGCACAAGTGTTAGGACAAGAACATGCAAACTATGCTGCATACAGCCCCTGGAACCATTCAGACCGATGCAAAACTTACCTGATAGAAAATGTGGATCATTATTCCCTGCCTGACTACATCATCACAAGTATCACACTATGCAGATGGCGATATACAGAATGTAGAATGAGGTAGGCTTATGCATGTCAATCATACAAGTCACAAAGGTGATCTGACTAGTGCAGTAGTCTCCAACCTTTCTAAGGCCAGTTTCACACATCCTTCTTTTTGCCGGTTTCGCGGATCCGGCGCGCTCCCGTACAGTACAGTACAATGACAGCGCTGTAACTTCCGGGTCACATGCGCCGGTCACATGACAGCACGTGACCGGCGCTTGTTGCGCTGTCATTGTACTGTATTCACTGTACGGGAGCGCGCTGGATCCGCGAAACCGGCAAAAAGAAGGATGTGTGAAACTGGCCTTACCGGGAGATCCATATTGAGCGTTGAGAAATGGTTGCGAGCCACATTCAGTGCCCTCTCCCCCCCTCAATAGACACACCAAGAACCTGGTATACTGACAACAAAAGCTTCCCTACAAAAAACACATTGTGACCTTGTGCGCCTCATGCTTTATAGGCGGGATACTTACATCGGGAGAGTCCATTTTACCCCCAATTCAGTATTCTTACATCAAGCACACTCATCACACTACTGAATCCAGCTTCAAGCACCCCTTTAAGTGACAAAATCATCCTATCTGCAGCTTACCATACTTATCTCTTCTCCCAGTATATGACATCCAGATCTACTCTTCTGTATGACACCACTCACATAATTCACCATCTGGAGACCTTCTCTTCATAGCAGTTTGTTACACTTGGTGCTAGTGCACCAGGTTGGCAAACCTCCGCAAGCCACAAGTTACATGTGGCTCTCGAGCAACAGATTGGGTACCCATGCACTACTGCTACATCGGCACTGTTATAATACTGCAAGTATTGCAGGATACCCACAAGGTGACGAGAGCTCTTATTATACCGCTCAAGAGCCAGATTGGTGGTTATAAGGGCTGTTCAGGTTTGGTCTGAAAGTCTACAGTCACTCTGCAGAATTGTAGCGGTCATGATTCACCAGTATTGCAGGCTTATGTCTTGACTAGATGCACTTGGTTCTCTCCACAGAAGTGAACTGAGAGCATGTGACAGCAGCTATGCAATATCAAATACATGTGATCACAAAGCCACGCACTTACACAAGCAAATGCGGGGAATCACACACTGTCATGATTAAGCAGACTTGTGGATTTAGACTAGATAAACCCTACAATTTTAGATTATCCTTAAAAAATAAATCTTGCCATAGCATTCGGCCCTGTTCATACTGTGTTTATGCAGTGAACTCCCATCAGAGCCATAGATTGTAAAGATAGTATTAGATTTCAAATTAAGAAAAGAAAAAAACACATTGAGAAAGTGTCCGTCTTTTCAGAACAATTTTGCTTGTTTGACGATGTGATGTCACTTGTGGGCAGTCATCTGGCATGGGGAAAAGAACTTTGCTCGAAGGCTTAAAGCAGTTCTGTCCACAGGTTTCACAATATAAACTACATATATAGATAAATACATCATAGATCCAAAAGAGACTGGTGTATTTCTTTTGAAAAAACAAGGTCAGAATGGCTGTATAATTCTGATTTTAAAATAAGCATTTTATTACTCCAGCTAAAAAGTAAAAGATCTCATGAGCCCAAGTGTATTCAGTTTCCACCCACCCTCACTGACGCTGCAGGTTGTACTGAGCAGTGCGAGATCTCGGCGGCAGCAGCAGGGAGGAGGAGCACTGTGGACGTGAGCTTACATAGCGTTTAAAGAGGTTGTCAGGTCTTCTGATATGTCTGCAGTCACTATGTGTGACTCCAGACTTTTGAATCCGCACAGCATACAGATCACCAGGATTCATTGGTATTGCCGGTAAGATCGGATGGTCACATGAACGCAAGTATGTGCTTTTCATACTTCCGACTGCATTCCAACTGGATGTTCTTGGACTCACTCAATTCACTTGTACTGGGGAATCCCGATGGTGTGCTGGATGCATGATGTAAGGATTCGTGCCAATGACTGTATTTTCTGTCTGAGTGCGACCAGACAAAATATCGAATTGCACTCGTTCCAATGTTATGGCAAGTGGATGTCTCCATAACATATTTTTTTCTTAGACTGAGCCAATCTGTGGCAAAAAAAATTGTTCCATGCCCAAGCTTGCTCCAATATTCGGATCGCACTTAGGCGGGCTTTACATGTTGCGACATCGCTAGCATCGACTAGCGATGTCGAGTGCGACAGTACCCGCCCCCGTCGTGTGTGCGATATCTGGTGCTTGCTGCCGTAGTGAACATAATCGCTACGGCAGCTTCACACGCACTTACCTGGTCGGCGACGTCGTTGTGACTGCCGAACAATCCCTCCTTCAAGGGGGAGGGACGTTCGGCGTCACCGCCAGCCAATAGAAGCGGAGGGGCGGAGATGAGCGGGACATAACATGCCGCCCACCTCCTTCCTTCCGCATTGCCGGTGGACGCAGGTAAGAAGATGTTTGTCGTTCCTGCGGCTTCACACACAGCGATGTGTGCTGCTGCAGGAACGAAAAACATCGTATCTGCAGCAGGAGCGACATTATGGAAATCAACGACGTGACACTAATCAGCGATTTTTGTCACTTTTGTGCTCGTTCATCGTCGCACCTATGTTTTACAATTGCAATGTCGCTACCGGCGCCGGATGTGCGTCACTAATGACGTGACCCCGACGATATATCGGTAGCGATGTCGCAACGTGTAAAGCCCGCCTTAGTCATACAAGTCAATGAGTCTGTGTAAACCGTCAGACTGCGCTTAGATTGAACAATCTGTTGACAGTCTGATTTTCACGAACTGACAATGCTGAAGAGGAAGAAAAAAATATTTCTCCAACATATCCTGATCGGATTGCCCTCACCATTTGCATAATTATTTGATTCTCTTGGATGAGAGAATACACTGTCCTCTGCACCGACCCTTATGGTATGTGCTCACGAGGTTTACAGCATTTTACAGTACAAACAACGGAGGCAATTAATAGAAATCTCATGTCGACTGTACTTTGTTACGCTGCGTAAATTAAACAGCGATGCATTTTTCCAATCCGCAGCATGTCAATTTCTCACATCACATAATTTGTGATGAATTTCCCCCATAGACTTTGATCAGATGCTGAAATATTGCAGGTAAAAAACAAACATGCATTTTTGGTGCATTTACGAGGCCAAAATGCATCTAAATCGCATGTAATCTGCAGCTAGTGATGTCAATACCAGGAAGTTTCAAAAGGATGACACTAAAACAGAGAAAAAACCCAGCATCAAAAACAAATACAAAAAAGCAGTTAAAAAAAAACAACAAACAAGTAAATGAAGGTGCAGAAATTTAACAGATCCGGATTGTGGGAACGTAGCCTTAAGATTCAGGAGCTGCAATCATAGAGCGACTGCAGATATAGCAGAAGACCGGACAACCCTGTAAACTGTCAAAGAATTTTACAACCATACCGATGTGGATTTACTAAGTAACTACTCATTGTTTGTATTATAAAATATGGCGACAGATCGCTTTAATGCATGAAAAGGAGTAACTCTGCAAGTCGCTTAAGGTGACAGACACTGGAAAAGTTACAGTACTTCAGGCAGGTTTAAAGACTGGTCTTAAAATGATCCCTGCACTTTCTAACACACCACAGGTAAAATGACGGGCCTCGGCTAAGAGGCCGAGCACAGTGGATAATAGTCTCCTCTGAACATCTTCCAAAGATGCCTCTAAGAACATTTCATTCTAATGAAAAAAATATATATAATGATAACTTGCCAGGCTATAATGGGTAGTGAAATTATTGGCCATGTCTTTATGATGTACAGCCGGTGGTATGAAATCCAAGTCTGCAGACGGACCTGCAGGGCAGCCACAGGGAATCTCAATTCTTGCAGTAGCACTACTGGCTATCAGTGTGATCCTGCTACTAACATTACATTGTAATGCTGCTAATCTAATGCTAAAGTCCTGAACTTGTCTGAGATTAGGAAAAAGGTCTGCTTATTTTCTCTGGAAAGAGTGCCCTCCTGCTCAGAGGCAGCGACTGGTATTATCAAAAGGAAACTCTCATCTCAAACAAACCCTGAAACACTGTAGTCCGTCCAATCATAACAAATTTGCCCAAAAAGTATTAACAAGTGACCCTATGGACAAGTAGGGAGTGGAGTACAGCAAATCTTCCAATGTTGGGCATGCTCACATTATCATTACCCTATAAACAAGATCACCACAAAATTTAAGGACGATGGGGGAGATTTACTAAATAAAAAGGAAACTTATCAGGTTTTTCCTACTCATCTGAGAGCAGCATGATGTGGGGGCAGAGACCCTGACTCCAACGATGTGTCAGTAAGGCCAAAGCTACACGGCATGAAAATTTGACGGAGTGGAATGCGATAAAACATCACATTCCACTCGGACCAATATTACCCTACGTGTTAGCACCCATGAGCGATTATTTTCTCGGCCCCAATCGGACAGAGAAAACAATAGTAGCATGCTGCGACTGTAATGCGAGACTCTTTCTCTCGCACCCATTCAAGTCTATGGGGCGAGAGAAAGATCGCACTGCACTCGCGGTAAATTGGTGTACCGCGAGTGCAGTGCGAGAATAGCAATAGCCGGCAACGGAGGAGAGAGGGAGATAAATCCCACCCACCATCCGTGGTGGCCCGCCCCTCCTCAGCGCCGGCCCGCCCCCTGCAGCTGAGGTCCGATCGTATGATCAAACCTCAGTCGCAGTGAGACTTGGCTCTCGCTGTACTGCCAGCGCGAGCAGAGTGTAATGCGAGAATCGCTTTAGTCCCTGTGTTGCCATGGCCTTACTGGGCTGCTTGCTGCAGTTTTGATAAAAATCATTGTCACCTGCTGTAGATCTAGCAGTTCTCAAAATGCTGAGCTCTTTATAACCCCGCCCACACCACTGATTAGCTTCTGCCTATGCACAGTGCCCTGCTATAGTGATTTAACGGATAAGTATAGTGTAAAAATCTGTAGCCTGGGTCATGTTTAATTTACCTTAGAAGTTTTGGTGCAATAGAAGACCATCTGAGGTTAATCTGACCATGCATTGCCTCCAGCGCCATTTTGCTGGTGGGCGCCGGGAGATGAATGTGTGCAAGCTCTGCCTGCAGCAACGGCGAGGCTAGATGGAAATTTGAAAAAGGAGGATCATACAAATGCGGAGTAGCCTCGACAGAGCTGAGGACCCTACCCACAGTCCAGCCCTGATGTATGAAGAGGCTACTGCACCAAGACTTCTACAGTAAATTAAACAAGAGCCAGGCTACAGATTTTTACACTACACTCATCCATTAAATCAGTATAACAGTGCCATTATTGACATACCTTTACTTTAATTAGATTAAATCCTAATGACAATGTTCTTTTTAATTAAAAAAGGAGCATGGTTTTGTACAAAAAGGCTCATAGCTTAATATGTGCGAAACTCTTGATACAAAATATTGCCATACAGTAATCGGACCAAGAGATGATGAAAGACAAGTTGACGTATATGTCCATCAACATGCACCAGATTTCTCAGAGATTGGGACATTGTGATCTTCTGCCTGGTCTAGTTTTAATCTAATTTTTACCATAAATGTGTATGAATTCTGCTGTTTTGCAAATCACACATTGAACGCTGCAAAGCTTTAGTGATACAGGTCTGCAAACCAATCAGAGGTCTCATGTAACAATGAATACACACAAAGCAAGGAGGCAGCCAGAAGCGATTATCTCCAATCATACGCTCAGCAGTCACAGGCATATTCCTAGTCCAGGTCATTTCCATGTTAATCCTTTACATATTGAGGAAAGAAATAAATCCTAATCATGGAAAGGCTTTTTTTTTTTTATCCTTTTTTTTATGAACAACATCCTGTAGCATATTGGCTTTAAGTATAGATAAAACGAATGACACATCTCATTGGCTCTACTACACTGGGCTACTAGTATCATTTCCTAATCTGTATTATATATTTTACTGCGCCTACATTCATTTCAAGCGATGCAAGCAAGATTTGCACTAACAAAGCATTACCCCTAATTAGCCAGGGCAGATCCAACATTTCTAACCACAAGGGTCCGGTAACTCCAACTCAGGATTGATGTGCAATAAAGTAATGTGCACGTAGTAACCCACCATAATAAAGATTACATTCTGGGCTATGGATTCTGCAGTAAATCTGTAAAGTTGCATGACACCAATTTTGCAGTTCAGATGAACACCATACACTGACCTACAGACTGTCCAGAAAGTATACTGGTTCTCCCACAGCCATTGTACCCATGAGCAGTGCACAGGGACAGCACAAAAGTGAGGATTGCCATCATCAAAGGCAAAGTTCACATGTCCAGTAATCATCCGTTAACACAGCAATCAGTTAACAGATTCGGTTTCCATAGACTCCCATGTAAAAAAAAAACCCAAAAACAAAAAAACGGAAAATTAATTTTTTCAAAAACAGGCAAGAAAGGTGTTTGCACAAGATTTTGCCAACGGATTGCTACTGGATCCGTTCTGATGGATGATAAGTGGACATATGAACTCTGCCTTACACAATCGCTTTGATAAGTGTGGCGGATAATACCCAACAACTCCTTTTCCCACCCAAACCTAGTCGAATGTTCATATTTTCCCTCTCTATTATTTTTTTTGCAGCAATGAGGAAACATAGGGCAGGCAGGGAGAAGCAAGATGGTGCCTGGTCATTGCACAAAGCTGACTGGACAATTCCACTGCTGGACAATCTATACAGAAGGTGGGGGGGGACCCTCCCAGACTGGCACCACTTTTCTGTACTCAGTCCCAAGTACCTCGCCGGTCTGCAGGGGATAACCACCTGTAGGGGTGTCACACAAGCGTTGCAGCCAATCATTCACCATAGATCGGCGGCAATGTTCACATTTTGTATTCGTGTGATCCTCTTGGCTGGAGACAGTGCTGAAAACAGAGGAATGATGACAGTCTGGGAGGTTTTTTTCTTTTTTTTCTCATCCTGTGGGCTCACGACAAGGTACGACTATAGTGAATGCACATCACCATAAACTATTGGTGTAAGTCCTTCACCAGACACACCATCTGAATACTGCTAACAACCTTGTAGAAAAATATTCTTCCCAGTGGGATCCCATCTGCTTTTAAAGGGAGGACTTCCTTAAAGGGCTTGTCCACTACTGGACAGCCCCTCAAAGGGAGTGTCAGCACACAATGACTGTCCAAACCATTTGCAGGTGCTTGGTGCATCATAGCACAGCCAAACATCTAAGTGCTTCTTCCAATCTGCTTGTTTTTCCCTCTATCTCCACATCCTCCTCCTCTTCAGTTGACAGCTCTGGCTTTACAGAGCAAGAAAAAAAAGGCGATAGATGGGAAAAAAACAAAATAGGTGGGAAGGTGCACTTAAATTGCACCAATCACCAGGATTTTCCTATATAACCTAAAGCCAGTGCTATGCTGGCACTATCAGGCTGATTCCATGCATACCTTTAGTTGTCAGCTAGGATGTATAGGTTTTAAAATCCAAGCAAGTAAAGTTTGTAAAATGAGCTGCTTGTTGAGTGACAACAACGAAAAATAGAAGTAAATTCCATCACCAAATAGGAACCATCCAAAAATAGTATAAAAAATCAAAAACTTCTTTATTGGATCTTCATGTTAAAAAAACGACATACAATTAAAAGTACATGAACGCCGAACGCGTTTCGGATCTGTAAATAAGATCCTTACTCATAGGTCCGCCCCTTCTAGTCACATGGGTATGACATCAGCACAGGTCCTTCTAGTCAAAAAGTAAATCTATTCTATAATAGAATTAGCATAAGTAACAGGGGGAGGGGATAACTATGAATATCCACCCCAGGTATTATCTGATCCACAGCTGCTGTCACTCAACAAGCAGCTAATTTTACAATCTTTACTTACTTACTTACTTACTTACCTAGCCGACACCTAAAAGTATGTATAGAATCAGCATGATAGTGCCAGTATAGCACTGGCTTTAGGTTATATAGGAAAATCCTGGTGATTGGTGCACTTTAAATGTTTGGCTACGCCATGATACAGCGGGTGCCTGTACTTTTTCTGTGCTGACAGAGTCCCTATAATCAATTTAGGGCCCTATAGACAATTCAGCACAGACATCCGCTCTGATGAAATGGTAAAGGCTGCGGCCGATCAATGGATGCAGATTGCCTGCAGTGCTCACATGGCACAACAATGTAACGTCACCCATGAATGGAACAGAGCTGCTGTGGATGGAGAGTATACATTGTTTTTATTTTCTATTGGGCCCTGAAATGATAACCAGAGGTTGCCCAGTAGTGGACAAACCCTTTAAATAAAATGGGTAATTTTATATGTGCACCCATATGGATAGATAACCATTACTTGTGACCTGCTGCAGTGTGTTGCCCTGTGCAGAGTAAATCCCTGAGATGCCTCACTTTCTATTAGGTTTCTGCTAAATGCCGGGGAGTTCCCAGCATCAAAATCCTAATCAATCAACTGGTCTTGGAATGAACCACAATTTAGGATCTAGGTACGGTAGTAGAAATCAGCCCCTCTAATATTATATAATCGTTATAACTGGAGATTTACAAAGTCAAAATGTTATAAATTTTCAAAAACAAATTGGATTAAAAGTTTGTCTTTGTCATGAATTTGGCAAATTTTACCCCTTTGCCTTACCACCAAGATTGGAGATACCGGAACCACATCTGCTAAAGCAAATCCAACACATCTACATAGGCGGGGAAGGCTGTATGACTGGACAATTAGGATTTTTTTTTTTTCCTTTTAACCTCTTGGCTCGCTTCACATTATGGAAGATAATCCCGGTCTCCCAAGTCCTTCTTCTCCCCTCCCCCCTTTTTTTTTTTGTTACTTTTTATTTACCAGGAAAGTGGACTGGAACACATGTCCCGTTTTCAGCCACGCCCGGCCAAGATTTAGAGTTACAGCAGCAGTCTATTGAAAACACATAACATCGTAAGATGCCGCCATCACATATAAGAAACACACATGGATTTTAATCCCACCAAAATACCAGATTGATTGAGCCAGAAAGTGAACGGTGCCTCGCTAGGTTTGGTCTGTCTAACGTTATTGATGGGGAAGGAAGGGTCAAAACAACTGTTACATATTGCAGAAAACTAGCACACCATGCTAACTACCCAGCGAGCACACCAATATCACCCCAATAAAGGGGCCGACTAAACGGCTAAACAGCTGGCGCCTGACTCTGGTGACCAATTCCTACATTACTCATAGGAATGACTGACTTACAACCAACAACGAAGAAGGCAAATGGAGTCATGGGGCAACAACAAAAGCTTTAAAGGATTGCTTTTGGGGTGATGACAATTTGCACTAACACCATATAGCTACAGAGAAAACGACATAGTATAAAATACTCAATGTATTCGTCAATCTAACATTACACTACAATATCAAGAATCCAGTAAACACCAATTACTACCCACGTGTCAACACCGCCAGCCAAAAAATAGCATTGTGAGGATTTCAAAAACTGTTCCATTAGAGTATGTCCACACGCAGTTTTTTTGTATTTTATTTACACTACCTCTATGTATTGCAAAATCTGCAGAAAAACAGTGTGAACATTCCCTAAAAGTAAACCAGAAATTTTTCAACACTTCCTGACAGGGAAACCGTTCATGGGGATATGACAGAAAACTAAGGGGATTATGTCCTGCTAGATTACTTCAGATGGGTTTAAAATGGACATCAATACAATTTACTAATTAACTTTCATTATCAAATGCAGGGATGACCTGCTGTCATGGGTTCTGTGCTTTAAACGTCTCCCTTGTATGTAAAATTGAAACCAGAAGTTTATATCGACTCTATAGAGACACATCTGCAGGTTTTTCTCACTATCTGACATGAAATCAGAATAAACCTTTCCCGTTTTAGGTCATTTAGGAACCAAAATTATTTACATTTGCCAACAGCCAAAATAACGAGAGAGAAAGAGAATGTTGTAAGGCATTTTCATTACTTCAAAGTCAAAAGTTTACATCCATTTCATTAGTATTTGGTACCATTGCTCTTACACTGTGTGACTTGGGTGAAACATTTTTTGATCTCCTTCCACAAGCTTCTCACAATAGTTGATAGGAATTTGAGCCCATTGCCCCTCACAGAACTGGTGTAACTGAGCCATGTTTTTAGGTTGCCTTCCTCGCACCGGCCTTTTCAGCTTTGCCCATAAATTTTCAACAGGATTGAGATCAGGGCTTTGTGATGGCCACTCCAAAACCATGCTTTAGGTCATTGTCTATTTGGAAGACCCACTTTATGTGCACCAGTCCCTCCTGAAGCAAAACAACTCCACATGAGGTTTCCACTCCCGACCACCATATTTCACAGTTGGGATGGTGTTCTTTGGCCTCAAAGCTTCTCCCTTTTCCTTCCAAACGTAATAATGGTCATTATAGCCAAACAGTTCGATTTTAGTTTTGTCAGACCACAGGACATGTCTTCAGAAATTAAGGTCTGTGTTCCTGTGTGCATTTGCAAACATTAATCTGGCTTTTTTTATGTTTCTTTTGGAGTAATTGCTTCTTCCTGGCAGAGTGGCCTTTCAACCCATGTTGATACAGTACTCGTTTCACTGTGGATAAGGACTTCATCTTACCAGCTGCCGCCAGCATCTTCATAAGGTCTTTCGCTTTTGTTCTTGGGTTGATATGCACATGTCTGACCAAAGCACGTTCATCTCTGGTACACAGAACCCGTCTCCTTTCTGAGATGTATGATGGCTGGACATTCCCATCTTGTTTGTACTTGCGTATAATTATTTGTACAGATGAATGAGGTACCTTTAGGTGTCTGGAAATTGCACCCCAGGCGCAACCAGACTTGTGCAAGTCCACAATCCTTTCCTGAGATCTTGGCTGGTTTCTTTTGACTTCTCCATGATGCTACACAAAGAAGCAGTGTGTTTCAGGTGTGCATTAAAATATATCCACAGGTGTGTCTCTAAGTAACTCAGATGTTGCCAATAAACCTATCAGAAGCTTCCAAAGACATAAAGGCATAGTACTCTTTGTGTATGTAAACCTTTGACTCTGTACAAAATATTAAAAATGCCTTAAAACATTCACTCTCATTATTCTAGCATTTGGCAAATATAAAAAAAATTGGTTCCTAATTGACCTAAAAAGGGAAATGTTTATTCTGATTTCATGTCACATAGTGAGAAAAACCTGCAGATGTGTCTGTATAGAGAGCAAAGGGAAAAACCTGCAGATGTATCTTTTTAGATATGTACACTTCTGGTTACAACTGTACGTGGTTTGCATGAAGGGGGCTACCAATGTGGCCTCGTTCACAAGCCAACCATAGCCTCTTCTCCTTCACAGCTTTGCTACAGATATAGAGCGCAGACTTCTGAAATAGGACAGACAGAATGCCCCCTTTAAGCACATCCCAACACAGAAAGGCGGAGGGAGCAGAAGACGTGGAAGTGACAGCAGGACATTGGAGAAGCTTGATAATGACAGTGTATTAGTAAGTATATTTTTTTTCTGTAGCTGGACAACCAATATTTATCAGTGAGCACCCCAAGACATTTACACATCCAACACCCACTGATTCCTCAACTGTGCTCAAACTAAGATGAAGCTTAAAGTGTACCTCCACTTTCACAAGAAAATTATTATTCTGCAGAGTTCTCAATTTCCTAAATCAAGTGATTTTTGCAAATAACGTCATGGACCGCCCAAAGTTTACGCTAAAGTAGGCAGCATCTTGCTTTTCACGGTTATCGACTACCTTCAAGGTAGAATCTGAGGACGCTCGCTCCCACAATGAAGATGATATCCGAGCAGCAGCAGAAGGAGTTTAGTTTAGTGCAGCCCTTAGCAAAGCCTTTGGGCGGTCCATACTTAGGTTATTGACAAAAGTCTCTAATAAGATGAATTAGAAAAATGATTACAGCAGAATCCTGCACTTTAATAATCTTCTTGTAAGTGAAGGTAAAAAAGACCAAAACGCTTATGGCTCCTAAGACTCAAGCGTCAGTTATTTAGTTTATACAAAAGGAACCATTAGGAAGAGAGGAAAGAATTGAAAGGTGAAAGGGAGAAATTGGTCATATTAGGAGGAAAACACTGGTTGCACATTTGGAAGGGTTACGCTTCAAGGTGTACATAGAGACTTTTAAGCACAAAAATCAGTAAAACAAGAATATGAAATGTCTTTCCGCACAAAACAAGATTGTAATAAGGCAGTCTGAGGTAGGGAATTACGGCCCGATTGTTAGGGCTACATATTTAAAGCTCCTTATACAATGTCGACAAGCGGCATGTCTACAATCTCCACCGGATAATGTCACATGCCAACTACCAGCTGTTTCTGACACTCATAGAAGACTGTTGGGTCTTCTAAAACATCTCACTAACGCCTCAAAATACATATGCGTGACTTAAAAGTTTACTGCTTTTAAAGTGGGTGTTAGCATCTGGGACATTTATAGCATTTTAATACTATATATGCCATAAATGTCCAACAGATGCCAACCCAGGGACCCACATTGGTCTAGAGAACAGAGACCCAGCGCACTGCCGTGAGTGACCCTACCCGGCACCCATAACTCACCTTGATGTAATGGGTCCTGCTGATGGAGATGGAGGTGTGAATGTATGTGCGAGTGTTGGTGGTGATGAGGCGTGACGTTGAACATCTGCAACCGCGCTAATGGGTCATTAGTAAGTGATGCCATGCGTTCTGCGTGTATCCGCTCTGCTGCCAGTCTTTCTGGGTAAGTCATTTCTGGCCGTAGTTGTGGTCCTGCCAGAGCCAGTCTCTCTCTCTCAAGTGGGTTTAAGCCAGGATGAAAAGTTGCAAAAGGATGTGGTCCTGCTGTTGCGGGTATAGTGAGTGCACCATGTCTAGCAAAATGTTCCATGGGGTTAGCAGCAGGGTGAAGTTGGTCAAGCTCAGGGGGTTTCACCTCAAAGCCAGGTTTCATCCTTTCCCTTAACTCTCTCTCCCGGATTTCACGTTCCCGCAGTTCCCTCTCACGCAATTCCCGTTCACGAAGTGTCGGGTCCATATTATATAAGCCTGGCATGTGGTATGCCAGAAGAGGGTCATTGGGGTTAAGAGGAACAAAGAATGGGTGGTTCCGGTTGGTTGGAGACATGACGTGCGGTCGCGCATATTCACTTAGAGTACGTAGAGCAGGTGTATCTGGCCCAATGTAAGGTGGAACAGCAGCAATAGTTGTTGGGGGAGGTTCAAACGACGCCCGAATGTGAGCTGGGCCAACCATCTGGGAATCTCCAAGACGGCCTTCATGGGAACTGCAAGCCTTCTGTATTAAGAAAAATATAGAGAGTTTGAAAGACTGCAATAAAATATGGATTAAAGAGAGTAAAGTTATATAGAACACATACTGCGGCTCTTTCAGCTTCCCTCTCACGCTCCCGTTCCCTCTCCTTCTCTTTTTCCTTTTCTTTTTCCCGTTCTCGCTCCTCTCTGACTTTTTGCTCTGCTTCTCTCTTTGCTTTTTCAGCTGCTTCCTCTCTCTTCTTTGCCAGTTTGGAGCCACCCAGAGGGATGAAGTAGAGGTCGCTCCTAGCACAAGAGTTGTAACCACGATCCAGGTGCTTGTAGAATCTGCACATAAAATCCCCCACAACGTTAAAGCCCACATTAATTAGAACCAGTGTTTCATGTGCCTGAAACATTCAGCAATGCCTTGCATGTTTCTTTGAGTCACAAGTGTAAGGGTTTTCTTGCATTCTTCATTTCCGCACTTGGTTAAAAAGCCATGGTCAGATCCATCAAAGTTGTGTATTTTTTAACCTTAAATGTATTCTACATTTAACATTTTCTTAAGGAATCACTAGATTTCAATAATCTCTGATCACTACAAAGGAAAGCAAACATTAGGCTATACACACCTTGCAGACTGACTGGCATGACTGGGTGCATCCACAACAGTGGGTTCTGGTGATGGACTACGAGGTGGAAGTGGAGGGCTCTCAGGTTCATCAATTTCATCGGGTACCTCTTCTTTGATCTGGATTGGTGGCAGAGGTGGTGGATTGGGTGATGGAGATACCACAGGAATGCAGACACCAGACGTTGCCGTAGAGGTTGCACCGGAGGATGCCGTCTGAAGACTTGGAGATGCTGATGGTAAGGAAGATGGGGCAGGAGCGGGAGCACATGTTGGAGGTGTTATAGATGGTGGACCTCCAGGTATGAAAGAGTGCTGTGTAAAGGATGGCTGAGGAGGTATAGGAAGAAGCCCTGATTGAGGGTGCCCCGGTGTCTGGGTAAGGCTTTGGCTTTGAGTCAAGACTGGCGGTTGTGCTGCTGTTGCCTGAAGTTGCTGGCTCTGCGGCATTAGCTGTAAAGGAGGAGGGTGAGCAGAAGGAGGATGATGGGCAGGCAGTGAACTAAGAGGCTTAAGAGCAGGAGGAGGAGGCAAGTTAGAATTCAAAGAAAATGGAGAAGGTCCTTGTAAATGGGGTGGATGTTTATGGGACTGCGTTGGTGTCTGAGGAATAGGAGTAGTGGGAGGAGGTTTAATATGAGGCATGGAAATAGGTGCTGGGGGCAAAGGCTGCTCACGTGGAGGCTGAGGTGGTGTCTGGTGTACAGGCTGAGAATTTGGTGGTCCCTGAGTATTATGAGGGAAATTATGGGATGGGGTTTGTGGCACTGGAGAGACCTGAGCAGGGCAGGGCTGAGGTGGAGAGGTACCTGGATACTGTAATATGGGTTGTGGCTGGATGTTGTGCGGGAGAGTTATTACTGGGCCGTGAAGAGGAGACTGTGGGTGGATTTGTGCAGGGACTGGAGGTTGAGGTTCTCCTTGAGACCCAGCAAGGGGCTGTATTGCTGGATGTGGAGAAGGAAGTCTTTGAGGATGTAAAACTGGTGCCTGTACAATTGATAGTGATGGGGGCTGAGGGGGCTGGGACGGAGGTAGTGATGGAGATGGTGATACTTGAGGAGTAATGCTGTGAGGTGGAGGGGCAACAGGTGGGAGAGGTACTGGCGAAACAGAAGGTGGGACCATTGCTGGAGCTCCGTTTTGTGGCTGTAACACCTGCTGCTGAGCTGAAGAGTCAGAGTCACTCTCATTGTCTTGAGGGCTTGGAATGCTGGGAGATGTGCTTCGATTATCCTGGTCAATGTCTTTAGGATCACTGCTGCCCTCATCGTTCACACTGCGGCTGTCTGAGCTCTCGCCTTCACCCTCTCCCTCGCCTTCACCTTCCCCTTCTCCTTCTCCTTCGGATGGCGAGTTTGGCCGACTAATCTCCTGTAGTAAGATAGATGGGGTATTGATTAGAATGCTGTGTACAATTGTAGTGATGATGCAGGGAGAAAGCATACACGGTGGTCTCTGTTATTAAGGATTTGCTGCTCTGACTTACTTGTGTTTTAGATTTCTTCACTGTGGCTCGGTCCGTCTCTTCAGTATCGGATGCCGGCTTCTCTCGCTGACGTTTGGCACTCTTCATTGGAGAGGTGGGCTCTTCTTTAATCTTCTGCAGCCAAAGAGAGAGGTGTTAAACAAGTGATAGACAAGCGAGCTGCATACTTTAGTAAATCTGCTACCATATGGTCCCATAACATGGAGGCTACAGATCGGGGGGCCTACATTAAATGAATGACACTAGATTAACAATGCAGGCTGCCTGGTTAATTGCCGCTTGCCTTTGATGGCTTCTTCAGGGACTCCGCTTTGCTGTCATTACTGGACGTGCTGGCAGCACTTGGAGAATTTCGGCCACTGGAACGGATGTCTTCATTTATGGGGGAGACTCTGCCGTCTGGACTGGCAGTCTGTTTCTTGCGTCCGCTGCGTAACGTAGACATCTAATTTGGCAGAAGAAACAATCACATGATGTAAATGAAACAGAATAGATGGAAAAATAACATAAGAGTTTACAAATCTACTACGTTCTTGGAAAAATTTTGTATCACGTTACACAAAATAAAGGATGATGCTATAGTAATGTCTGCAAGTATGCCAAATACTATATACGGCTGATCGGCCAACCCCCCCACAAAGTAACCACTACAGGGGAAATGTAGTATTACATGGCTTCCAATTCATATGAATGTCCCACATGGTAACACAAGGTTGGATGCGTCAAGCAGATGTATCATAGTGACCTATGGTGATATCATACTGTTGCGTTCTGAGCAATTGCGGATTTCAGGGCAGTATTAAACACAAAGTAAATAATAAAAGAATAAGCCTGACCAAAAAAAAAAATAAAATAAATAATAGGTTTACATACCGAGCCCCTTGTCCTCCGGGTTCTCATGCTATGCTTTCCATTAAGACTATCTTCTTCCTCTTTTACAGGCTTAAACATAAATGGTGGTGGGTCCACAGGCTTTTCGATAGGTGGTAGCTCCCCGTATTTCTTAAAATGGATCCTGCAATCTGTGCACAGAAGAATGTTTTCTCTGCCCCCGTGGTGCCAGTCCTTAGAAGCTGTAGTGAGAGCAGATAAGTAATGTTACACTATGCTGCCAAACATGGATTGTGTATATCGATAAGATGCCCTTGACACAAGGAGGAGATTACATACTGGTGGTGAAGCAGTGGCGACAAGCATAACCCTTTAACTCTTGCTCACTGTCTTCGCTGTCAAAATCATCTTCACTGGCTGAGCTCAGGTCCACTAAATAGGGGAAAAACAGCAAGAACACAATTTATTCCAGGTTAGTAGATGTTATATATACAGATAAGAGCACAATATTTATTACTGTGGACGCACTGCAGGACGGTCCAGTATCAGCGAGCACAAGACCATAGTACCGAACTCTGTGAACGTTTCCCACACTCAATCATACACACGGATGAAACGAGAACCAAAGCAAGGAAGAGACAGCTGCTCGCCGCACCTGTATCTGCCATTACCCCCTCTCTCCTGCCTGGCAGCACAGAACCTGGCTGCTAATTATTATTAATCAGATTACTTATGTAAAAAAACATTTAATTGCTACAATTGCCAAACTATCCAACTCCTAATAATACCAGCAGCACATCTAATTGTACAAATTGACATCTTAATTAAGTGTGAATAACACTGTTTTGGCAGTAAGCTACTGTTCATAAACTTAGTCTGCAGCAATCAATCTGTCAGAGCATCCTGTTCTGTGTGGATCTGACCAAGAGCTGCGCTTCCCTCCATATGTTATCCACGTGCGTGGATATTTCCCTACAGGGGAGAGGCCCTAAATTACATCAAGGGTAAAAGCACACTAGGTCTGCATGAAAAAGCGCTAAAAACACCAAAAAGAATGAACAAACGCACTATAATTGCATAGTGACTTGCTGTGCCCATGTTCAGTCCTTTTCAGCTTCTTTAAATTGCGCCAGTCTTCGAACGTTATGAAGTGGCTAAAAACACTGGATCAGTAAATTCTTCTGTTTGGAAGCCGACCAATAGTTTATATAACCAATTTTCCATTTCCCGCTTGTAACCATAAAAGGCCACACAAATTCACAGGGCAGTGATTGAGAGTATACAGCCGCCCAGTCTTGCAATGTGATGAGACCAATTTCAGGGCACGTGGTGCTTAGCAGTCTTGGACCTTTATGTTGCAGTTAGTTTGCAGTAATATGATTGTTTGTACATCCACAACTGTGGGCGGCACGGTAGCTCAGTGGTTAGCACTGCAGTCTTGTGGTGGCTCAGTGGTTAGCACTGCAGTCTTGCAGCGCTAGGGTCCTGGATTCAAATCCCACCAAGGACACTATCTGCAAGGAGTTTGTATGTTCTCCCTGGGTTTCCGTGGGTTTCTCCGGGTACTCCGGTTTCCTCCCACACTCCAAAGACATACAGATAGGGACTCTAGATTGTGAGCCCCAATGGGAACAGTATTGCCAATGTATGTAAAGCGCTGTGGAATTAATAGCGCTATATAAATGAATAAAATTATTATTAATTGGGTGAACGCAACAGACTGACCATTATCAGATTTTACAAAATTTATGTTCAGTCCTGTTTTTTTTGTAAATATTCCCATCGCTGGACGTAATTGTCTGACACGGGCTGGGGATCAAGGGCTCGCTTAGCCTGCCGCTCAATATACTCACAGAATTCACTAGAAGGAGGCCGGGATGGCGTGTTTACAGGTGTGGTAGCAGTGCGGGTCTTAATTCGACGGAAAACAGCCTGTCTGCGATGTCTGCGGTGGGCACGGGAGCTGGCGGCCTCAGGAGTTTTCTTCCAGTAGTAATAAAAGGTGATAAGTTCTCCCTGGAAGAAGCAATAAACAGTCTCCATTAGTACAGTCAAACAGGCGGCTAACTACCATCTCGTGGTGGAATATAAAGCAGATCTTGCGGGATAACTTCAATGCAGTCCTCAAACCACACCACCAGTTAAGTCACATTCATACATTAGCTGATGGGTTCAGTTACTCTGTAGTTGCCCATTTGACGCTTAGACCAACGCGTTGCAGACTATGATCCTACAGTATATAAACCTTGAAGTGCTAAACAATAATCCAACACTGTACATAAAAAAAATATAGAAAAAGCATAGGGTGACAAAACAACATATTTTGGAAAAACATGCAGTCCTAAGGCAGATCTGACTCAAAAGTGCACAGTTTACAATAGAAGCTACTTATTTCTTTTACGTAAAAGGTGCCTAGTGGCCAAGTAGAAACATCATTTAGGGAATACACAAATCAGGAAAGCAGCTGCCAACCACACTGACCGGGAGCCCTTAGAGCCAACATAAGGCATACTTGCCGGACATGCCAACCGTAACGACTGGACAGGTGCAGCACCAGCAAAAACAACACAATAGGCTACACAGCGCTAAACGTTAGCAGCCGCCATACGCAGACAAGATGAGGATAGGTTACCTGAAGGTAATCTGCGGGTGCACTGAGATCTAGCCCTTTCATTTCCTTATTAGTGAACAATGTGTAATAGCTGTGCGGCGGCGGTGGCCGTGTGTACAAGGGAGGTGCCCGGCCCAGCTACAGGCTGCTTATCAGAGGTATCACACCTACAGTGCATAGTTCAACCTTCACAGCACTGTACTAAGCATGAAAGCAAACAAGAGAAATAGAGCTGGCGCCCAGGTATCAGGTTTCCTTAAAGGACCTGTGCCACAGTTATGGTGAGCATCTCATGAGGATCAAATCACTGCGATACAAGCAATTGGATTTTTATTGCCTAATATCTTTTATACTTTTATGTATAGAGTATAAAAATGCGGCGATGCAGGATGGACGTCCATTTGGAGAAAAGCAGCAATTGATATTTAGTAGAATTGGCCTGGAGGATCAAGGCGATGGAGAAAAAAACAACAAACAGTCGGCCGCTGATCCGTTTATGCATGTGCATTGAGAGTGCAAAAAGGCGGCACAGTTTGATAACAGACATTTAAAATTCACCGGCCTACATTTGAAAAAGTAAAAACAAAAAAAAAAAGTATCGTGTAACCGAGCTCTAGAATAGTTATGATCGGTAGTCGGCCATCATGTTTGTGTTCCATCTGCCTTGATATCCATGCTCCTGATGTGTTGGTGTAAACGTTCTCCTTTTCTTCACTCATAGTCTGTGTTCATGGCTGTAATATTTACCATCCAGAAGTAGCAGTCATTAAGATGCATTTCAGGCTCTCTCCACACCATTGGAACTCCGAAGCGGAGACTTTCTTTGGCCCTTAGGCCCTGTGCGCACTCGAAAATGGGATTTTCTTAAGAAATTTCCGCACCCTCTGAAAGATTATCGCACCTGTGGTAAAAAAAAATTGCAGCAAACCGCACCCAAAAACCGCATGTGGTTTTACCACGATTTGCCGCAGTATTGCCACAAAAAAAAGTTACATGCACATTCTTTTTGCTGCAGAAATTCTGCAGCAAAACCTGTAGGGGAAAAAAAAAAACGCAGTGTGCGCACAGCATTTTTTTTTTTACCATAGATTTGCTGGGGAATGACTGCAGAGAGGTTATGAACATTTTCTGCAGCAATTCATGCAGCAAAACCACGGCAAATCTATGGCAAAAACCGCAGCGTGCCTTAGTCGACTGTCTCAAGTTTTCAACACACTTTATGTGGTGCTCAAGGTGTTTCCTGGGCAACCAGTTTAACCTCGAAAAATGCATGATAAGCGTTATGCACAAAGTCACATATATTTGTTTTTTGTTTGGGTGTTGAAAAAAAACAAACAAAAAAAAACATAAATGTAACAGAATATATCAGGAGCATTCCTGCACCATGCACGAACTGTTTGCGTGTTGGATGACATATCCCATAAAAAAAACAAAAAAAAACAACAAACTTTGCTGCGCTTTGTAAGCCTCTTGAACGACTGATTGCTGCCATTGGTTTTCACACTGCTTAGGTAGCCATAAAATTTGGACGTCAGCAGTTCTTACCTGCTTATTAAGTAGTATTAGTTAAACCAATTGCATATTCAGCATTTCTTTTTGCGTCTTCAGCGTATCTAATTAGTATAATTAAAATTCTATATAATGTTATTTACTACTTTAAGAGTTCCTTAGTAAACAGCATTTTTTGGAAAACCGGATATGAATTGGAGGAAATGGATGTGATTTTTGGATTCAGTACACCTAAATTCACAAAGGTCACATCATCTTGTAGTCATCAAATTTGATGTAGAGCAGTGTTCTCATTCCTGCATACAGGGGCGCACTTCCTTGATCCCTTTAACACGTCAGACACGAGCTGACAAGCACTCATCTTCTAAGGCCGTCCTTGATGCAAGGCATTCCATGACAAGCGCACAAGCCTTTACAAAGCACTGTAATGGATCTACAAGCCTGTATGATTTACAAACACCCTGCCCTGATCACCCCCGCCGCTCAGTCCTCTGATGAAATATTCATACTGGACCGTCACGCTCTCAATCCTTGGAGCAGCTCTGTTAATTAAGCACAAATCACCTCCTGGCAATGACGGGAACCTCAGCCCTTCAAGGCCCTTTTTATCCCCTGCTCACAGGATCACCTTCTGGTGCAATTTACCTTCAAGCGGATCTCAAAGAAAACAAATAATGGCAGCTATATGCCGAAAGACGTGGTTGTCAGAAGTCAAGTATCCCCTGCCTGACACTAATCTCTTCCTCGCAAGTAAATTCAGTGCAAAAAAAAAAAAGATGGAGGAAAGTAATGGAAGATTTTAACCAAAGACAAGTCTTCTCCAAAGTTTACATTAAGGGGAATCTGTCAGCAAGTTTTTGCCATAAAAACTGAGCAGCATAATTTAGGACAAGAGAGCCCGATTCCAGGGATATGTCACTTATTAGGCTGTGTGTTGTAGTTTCAAAACAAGCAGTATTTTATCAGGAGGAAATCACAGCAGGACTAGGTTTCACCTGCAAGCAAGCCCAGCCAATCTGTATAAGGCCTCATTTTGCATCAGTGTGCCATCAGTATTTGGATGCCAAAACCAGGAGAGTCTCCAAAACACAGAACAGGTATCAGTCTTTCAATTATAGGTCTTCTCTCTAAGTTCCACTCCTGGTTTTGGCATCCAAACACTGATAAAACACTGATGCAAAATACTGACGTGTGAAAGAGGCCTTACCCTGCCCCCTTCCACTGATTGACAGCTTCCTGTACACACTGAATTGTTAGCAAGCAGCCCAATCAGTGGTGTGGGCGGGGTTATACCCAACTCCGCATTCAAAGCACTACTAAACCAACAGCAGAGAAAACAGGGATTCTATCAAAACTGCACCCAGCTGCCTCTGGAATCAGACTCTGTCCCTACATCATTCTGCTCTCTCATATTACATAGAAAAACCTGCTGACACATTGCCTTTAAGGAAGATGCCCAGAGATGACAGTCATAGGACACTTCAGTTATTGTGATCATTCAGAACATTAGTACACATTGCTTTCGCAGATGCTGCTGTAATCACAGAACTAACTAGCACACTCCCTCCACAGGCACAGCTTGTAATTAACAGCTTGGATAGGTATATTTGAGACAGAAATCACATGCAGTTTTTGCTGTGATTTTTGGAGACAAACGTTGTGGTGGATACAAAATATAGAAATTAGTCTACGATATTCCAAAAAAGTTAAAATCTATACCTGGCATTAAAAAAAAAAAAAAAAACAACTATCAACTGGCAGGAAAACTGCATGATTCAGGTTTTATGTTATTTCTGACCTTTTTTTATTTCTTACCACCAGGGAGTAAGACTGAAGCAGCCTTAGATTTGAAGCATGCAGTGAATCGAGCTATTAGTTTGTCGATCACTAATAACAGAGGGCGAGTTTACATTTACCTATTTGCAGCACTAAACGACCAACGCACGGTAAATCTTTGTGAATCGGCGGATGTTAAAAGCACTTCAGGTGTGCATTAAACGATCGGCAATAGATCACTCAGTGCACACAGGCTGCTATTGTTCCCAGCAGCTCCTGTCTTATTTATAGAGGATGATGCACTTCCAAGAACGATGATCCTGTGGTCACACCAAAAGATCGCTTCACCAGATGAATGAATGCTTTGCTCGTTCTTCGGGTGATCGGCAGTGTGCTCGATAATCGTGCAGTGTACATGCACCTGACGTTACCCTATATTTTCTCTCCCATCTGTACACGTCATACAATTCACTCCGGCACCAGCAGGCTCTGTCGAGACGACCGGGGAACCGTGAATAATGTGAGACGTCATCATTTTACAGCTAGACCAGGGCACAACATCTGCTACAAGGATGTATGGAAAACATTTCTATCAACTCAGCTGTCATGTCTAGAAAGTAACAAAGCCTAAAGCGATGGTTGTTGTAAGAGTTCTAGCCAGCCGTGGGCTATCCAGGGGGCACATGAAAATACCAAGGCTTTTTTTTTTAAGCAGCCTTTTATGCCAAGCATGAGGGCCCATAGTTTAGCATTTATCTTGTAGCCGATTCTATTAATAAAAGCAGACGTAGCACGGATGTAACACACGAGAGAGAAGCTCTTGGCGGCCATTATATTCATCTGATTCACCCGCTGTCCGGGAAAACAGGCGATGACAATATCTGCAGAGGCAGATTCATTCCAGAGCCTTAAATGAGCCAGAGAAATGTAGGTCTCATGGGGGTGGTAAGAGCCAAGGTTTCTATTGCTCACATATAACCCTTTATGCACAAGCAGGATACAGTAATACTCTGCTTGGATGTCCCCATGATATGGATTCATTACAACAGTAAGCCAAAGGCTTATTCTTACAGCGAATCCATGAAGCTCAGACTACACAAAGATGGATCAGCCTCGCTCTACAAGGCCATCTGCCCTCCCCTAGACGCCAATACCACTGGAGCTACAGACCTCATCCACTTAATGGGATTAGAAAATAATCTGCACAAGTGCATAGTACATGACCGTGCGTCTCACTGTGTGCACAGAAACAAAATTGCTTCCAGCTTAAAGGCAACGCTAGGATGTCAAATAGAAGTGGACCAGGCGGGAGCGGATGAGAAAGCGGTCCTGGAAAGCAACTTTACGATATCAAATAGAAGTGGACCAGGCGGGAGCGGATGAGAAAGAGGTCCAGGAAAGCAACGTTACGATGTCAAATAGGAGTGGACCAGGCGGAAGTGGATGAGAAAGAGGAAGTGGATGAGAAATAGGTCCAGGAAGGCAATGTTAGGATGTCAAACAGATCCGGACCAAGCGGGTGTGGATGAGAAAGAGGTCCAGGAAGGCAACATTAGGATGTCAAATAAAAGTGGCCCAGGTGGGTGCGGATGAAAAAGAGGTCCAGGAAGGCAACATTAGGATGTCAAATAGAAGTGGACCAGGTGGGTGCGGATGAAAAAGAGGTCCAGGAAGGCAACGTTAGGATGTCAAATAGAAGTGGACCAGGTGGGTGCGGATGAAAAAGAGGTCCAGGAAGGCAACATTAGGATGTCAAATAGAAGTGGACCAGGTGGGTGCGGATGAAAAAGAGGTCCAGGAAGGCAACGTTAGGATGTCAAATAGAAGTGGACCAGGTGGGTGCGGATGAAAAAGAGGTCCAGGAAGGCAACGTTAGGATGTCAAATAGAAGTGGACCAGGCGGGAACGGATGAGAAAGAGGTCCAGGAAGGCAATGTTAGGATGTCAAATAGAAGTGGACCAGCTGGGAGCTGATGAGAAAGAGGTGAGTATTATTCTGCTAAAACACCAGGTATGATCCAATAATGTATGAAAGAAAATTAGGAATAAAAGAGGTAAATTAAATCAACATTTCCACCCTCGAGTCCTGGCCAGGAAAGAAGAATAAAAAAACATTGAAAGTAGGATAAAGATGTAGGATAACAAATATGGGCTTCATTCAAGACCTTTTCTCTTCTCCATCTTGGCCAGTATTGCTCCTACGGATTTCAGCATATAGTAACTTCATGGCAGACTGTCAATCACTAGTGCTCGGTCTTTGAGAGCACTTTTCCAGAATGCTATCAAAAACACCAATCCACTGATGTAACTGAATAGCCAAAACAGACTAGTATGTGTGTGGATGAATAATCTTTCATCAGACAAAAATATATCAAATGTGTATGACCAAGTTTAGCATTCGGACTCTGCTCAAAAAAAGGTCTATGGGTGCAGTATTCCGGAGCTGAAACACCACAATGCACAAGATCCTGCACGATTACTCCAGTTTTGTCCAGGTGGAGACTTCATATCCACCATGATCAGTTGAATTCTGCAGATTGAAGTGCTGGAAATACAAGATTATGATCCACTTTATCCACCGCTTCACGAATACTCAAGTCTTCTACATATTTCACATTGTCTGAAGCGGATGAAACAAACACTTATCCATTTCCTCTTGGGGGTAAAAAAAAATGCTCTTTGACATTTCCATCATTGCCCGGGTCCATTTGACATTTAGGAAACGTGTACAGCAATGGTCTTGTCTGCTGCATTCCTGCCAGAAATAGAAAAGAAGAAAAAAAGAGCAGTCTGCTCCTAGACATCTGTACGGTGCACCCTGCTGTGCTTCCAGCACGTTCTTTTCACATCTGTAGTCTAATATATGGAGCAGCAGGTATAAATTAGCAGATTGTAACTGCACAGGCACAAACGCTAATGGTGAATACTCAGCTATGTGAGAAAACAAGGAGCTGGGCTACCTCTGAGGTGCAATCTAACAAAAATGGAAAGTTTCATTGCTAACTGGAACAAAAGGCCACAGCGTTCATGGACAGGGAAAAAAAAATAGCAGCAAATGCAACAAACAGCATGGTGGAGGCTTCACCCAGAAATGCTAAAGAGGTAATAGAGAAGACTGGAAGTGCGGGTGTACGTCTACAGGAGCGTATAACACCAGGGAACACGAGACTCATTAGGCTCTTCACACATCTACCTGCACAGCATCCAAAAAGACAATCAGCGCTACTTAACGTCTGCACAGCCACCACAGGGTCACCAGGCTGTGCCCCCAACACTAACACCTCCCAAAGAGAAAACAACACAGACTACACTTGTGAAACATTTGCGCTAATTAGGAGACATTAGCCATGTGGAGGGGGTCAAAGCCATGGAAACAGGTGACTACCGACTACATCTGCATCCTACTTCACCATTTCTGCTACTGATGCAAACAACCACCGTCAAAGGAGCAGCCAAGACATGAGGCGGAAAAGCAAGATCGACTACTAGATTATCCATAAGGGCAATCACCACATTGTAATAGTGTAATGAGGAGCTACCCATCTAAAAACATCATTTCTAAAAGAAAAAAAAAAATCTGCATTGTGTTAATCCTCTGCTATTCCTCCTGGAAATGGCTAATTTGACACTTGTGTGTTACCATTTAGGAGTGTGTCCCTACACAAACTCTCAAATGCCCAACCACAGCTGACCGTGCCAGACTGTATGGACACAACCATTGGACAAGATTCAGTTCACATTGTCATATTTCCAGGAAAAATAATAAAAGGACATATAACAGTGTTATAAGAGGCTTCAGAATTGTGATTTCATGGGGAGTAACAAGCATTTACTAAAACGGATAGGACAGCAGTTGCAACAATGTTTCTTTATGGGGTCCTTCTAATGATCACCAATAATGAAAATGTGGCACTTGCTGTCAGATATAAGGTCTTCATTCTTTATTGTGCATCTATAAAAACATACATCAGACAGGATGACAAGTAACAGTTCTTCTGTCTCGCTTCTTCTGGCCTCATAGCTCCCTTCCAATCCAGCCTCCCTATACAAGGAAGCTGTCCATCCTCAAGTCTCGAAATCAGGACCGTATATGAAGGTTGCATCATGATTGCTGTCTGGGACATTGTCACTGTGGTCCTGAGACAACATTAAAATGCAGCGCCCCTTTAAACAAACGTCAATAAAATAGAAACTCACCGTCTCTTTGTTGGGAAGCAATTCCTTCCTAATTCTGAAGAAGTTCTTGCCATACTGTCTTAATCCTTTGATGAACCGTTTCTGTATTAAAAAAAAAGAAAGATATTTTGTACCAATATATATGAAATGGCATTGTAAAACAAAAACATTTGTTCTTGGAAGAAGTGCCATTTTTTTCTGTTGGCTGTGTCCTGTTTTTAAACCCTTTTTTCTAGCCCTGAACATCCTTTTAAAAGAAAGCTAAAACACAAAAAGAGCACAAAACTGACAAATCTATAAAGAGACCTTCTCTGTGTTTTAGGGGTTCACCCATGTCCTCTCTTCTGCTCACTGCTCTGTATCTGGCTGTGGGACAAGTGGCTGCAGCAGGAGCCTCTGCACAGTCTGTACTATGCCAAAATATTGTACTTTTTGTATTAATAATGTATTATACAATAGTAATATAATATATAATAGTATAATATGCATAATAGTAATATTGTATTATACTATGACAAAATATCTCGGAGGAGATCTCATTTATATGTGTGGTTAATATAAAAGGACTGGCGCATGATAATCCTTCCAAAGGACCAGGGGGGTATTCACTGCGAGTGGAAGAAAAGTGATTCCGGTAGCTAAATAGGAAAGGGTTCTTTACAGTTAGAGCAGTCAGACTGTGGAATGCCAACCACAAGAGGTAATAATGGCAGATACTATAATGGCTTTTATATCAGGGCTGGATGATTTCCTCAGTACACACAACATTGTCGGTTATAAATAACTTAAAAGGGAACCTATCAGGTCCAATATGCACCCAGAACCACAAGCAGTTCTGGTGTATATTGCTAATCCCTGCCCAACAGTCCCTGTACACACTAGCATAGATAAAGAAATCTTTAGAAAAAGTATTTCTAAAGATCTTTTACCATATGCTAATGAGCGAGGGCACTAGTCCCCTGGGCGTTAGTTCCCTGGCCTGTCGCCCCTCATTAGCATGTTAGTACATCCCTGTGGGCGTGCTAACATGCTAATGTATACGCAGCGTCACAGGATGATCTCTCACCTTTCCGGCTGCCCGATTGGGGATTTCAGCTCAAACTCCAGGGTCATACGCACTATGAAGCTGGGTGTACGCATCCTGGCTTCAAACTGAAGTAAAGCGCATGACCCAAACTCCGGGCTCATGCGCACTGAGCGGAAATCCAGCTTATGGCGGCGGAGAGGTGAGTGAGATCATCCTGTGACGCTGCGCATTCATTAGCATGATAGCACGCCCACAGGGACGTACCAACATGCTAATGATGGCAACTGACCGGGGATATAACGCCCAGGGGACTAGTGACCTCGCTCATTAGCATATGATATAAGATCTTTAGAAATACTTTTTCTTAAGATCTCTTTATCTATACTAGTGCATACAGGGACGGTTAGACAGGGATTAGTAATATGCACCCAGAACTGCTCGTGGTTCTGGGTGCATATTGCACCTGACAGATTCCTTTCAATGACAAAACTATATAATTGGTTGCGTAAGGTTGATCTAGATGGACCTAGGTCTTTTTCAACCTATGTAACTATGTATTGTTAAAACTTAACCTTTAATTGGGTTATTTAAAATAGATATACAAACTGTGATCCAAACACCATTAAAACCTAGAAATGATGGGACCAAATTGTACTGTGTGTATCTATGGCACCATCATTTACAGAAAAGGGGGGAACGGGTAACGTTCACCTAAATGAACAACACCGGAGACGTGCTGAGTTTTGCAACACACAACTAGCTGATGTGGTATCACTGATTAGACGGATGCTGTGTAAGTGCAGCCTTCAAGGATAAGTGTATATACAAGAAGTAGCATGTCACTCAGCGTCATCAACACCAGACCAAAAAGTAATGTGAATGTCCCACTATAGAGCTAAACTAGTGTGATATGCTCCAACAGGGGACAACCAATACTCATGCACCATGACAAACAATGCCCAAGAAATAGAGACCTCATAATACATATACCCTGCTCAATACCGACAGCGGCAGGGGGTCAGGGACAATAGGATGTCATATACAGTGTAATATTAGGACCACTTGAAGTGGAACCATCTCACCCAGTCCTTTTGTCGGTGAGGTGTCGTCCTTCTCCAGTGCTGCTTGGTCCAAATACCGGCACGGGGGGAGCAGTGGCTTGGTCACTGGCCCTATCTAGGATACCACTGACCCTTAGATAATCCACAATAACTCCCGCCCTTACAAGGGCAGTCCACAGCTGGCCCTGTTGTGGCTGACCCTAATAACCATCAAGCAGGTGACTCCCGACGCGTTTCACAACAACTGCTCATCAGGGGAGGCTTGGAACACCTGAAAATCGTGGTTTTGGCTCAAACTTGGAGCTCAAACCTGTGTGGCCTGGTATCATTGAAGGTGTACGATGTACTGAGGTAATTAAAGGGGACCTTAGTCCCACCTCCCTTCCCCAAATTGAAGGAACCGCCCAGCATGATTATGTAAATGATGCGGCGGCAATAATGAAAACCTGGATGATATATAACAACTCAACCCCAAATCGTGAGGGCGATATGATGATCGCTAACCAAAATAAGATGCAGTAAGATGCAATCCGTTAAGTATAAAGAGACATAGCTCTTACCAGAAAGGACACACGTTTATTTCCCTCTCATTTGGTAATCCAGCTGAAGGACGCTGTACTTCCTGGTAATCCGATCACGTGAGTAGTCACGTGATCGGAAATGTGAGGACCAATAGAGATCGGTCGCGTCATGCAGAACCCGACCGCTCGTCATCAATATGCGGCGGCCTCTGGAACGCAGGACTTCCTGGTTCGCCGGTCACATGATCAGTCACGCGGCCGGTGACGTCACCAACAGAGGAAGGGGGCGTCTATAGGATATCGGTCTCCCGGCCCACTTCGTGACGCACAAGGTGCTCATCACGTGATAGCGGCCGGACAGATAAAGCACGAAACTACATGTTTGATAGTGCGTATTAGGTCGCAAAATAGGGCGCGTATTGATAGCACTGTAGGCCGCATTAAATGGTTGGGAAAAACCCGTATGGATACACATTACGGGATACTCAGACAGATTGCAATGCTCCTATATCATAAGGGGAAAATGAAATGCATAATCGCACCTCAGTCACCTTGATAAAAAAGGGGGGGGGGGGGGGTTTGGGGGAGTTTGGTTACATTTTCGTTGTACTCATCCTGTCCGTTCAACCTAGAAACATACAGGTCACCCATATGGTATATAATCATGATGATGCGTCCGAAAGGACATAAAGATGCATGTGATAGAGAAGTTAGACTCAGAAATCCAATCACATAAGCAATCCCATCCAGTGACATCAAACCAGTGCAATAATGCCAAATTCGTATGGGTAACCAAGATGAGGTCTGAGAAAGGGGAGGATGGAGAACGGGGGAGGGGGACAAGGGGATCACTGTACTCATGTTAGTGAGATAAAAGTGATATATAAAGAGATTGTGTAGACAATCATGTGTATATTAAATCCCAACAGGATATCAAGATCACGTGTGATCTGATATGGGAATTCAGTTGATATTAGCTAGAGATACAAACAGGGGAACAACAGAGAAACGGGGGCAGATGAGGGAGAAATTTAGATGAAGCATCCGTAATTGAGCTGTTCGTTCAAACCAGCCGGGGAGACCGTATTGAGCCGGAAGATCCACCTTGCCTCTTTTTGCAGGATCAACCGGTCCCAATCTCCCCCTCTGATTGGCTTTTCGACTTTCTCAATGCCGATAAATTTTATGGCATCCTTTTTACCCCCATGAGAGACATTGACATGACGTGCAAGGGAAGTATCCCTGTCATGCTCAATGTCTCCCATGTGGTCTCCAATGCGTCTACGGAACTCTCTCCTTGTCTTACCGACATACTCAAGTCCGCATATGCACGTTGCCTTATATATGATGCCCTTAGTCCGGCAATTTATGAAATCCCGGATATTGAAAGATTCCCGTGTCACATTTGATACAAAGGTCTTGCCAGGTGAGATAGAAGAGCATGATACACAATCGCCACATCTGTGGCACCCTTTCAAATTAGACTTGAGCCACGTTTCTTGCTTGGGTGCCATAAAATGACTATGGACCAATCTATCCCCTAAAGATCTCCCCCTTCGATAGGTGACCTGAGGATGGGGACCTACTGATGTTTCCAGGTCACTGTCCATTGTCAAGATTGCCCAATGTTTTTCAAAGATGTTTCTGACAAGATTGGCACCGTTAGAAAACGTGGTAATGAATCGAGTGATTGGCTCACCTACCTCCTTCTTAGAGGTTTTTAGTAAGTCGGATCTATTTTTGGACCTTGCCTCTTTGAAAGCCTGACTCAGCACTTTTTGGGGGTAACCTCGATCGAGAAAACGCATCCTGAGGTCATTCGCCTGCATCATAAACGAAGTGTCCTCAGAGCAGTTTCGACGAATCCTGTAATATTGCCCCTTGGGGATACCTCTCCTGAGGGGGGCCGGATGGTTACTATCCCACCTCAGGAGGGAATTGGTGGCGGTCGGCTTCCTGTAGGTGGACGTGCTTAAGGAACCATCCTCTGTTTTCCTGATGCGGACATCCAAGAATGGCAACGAAACAGGGTCCGCCTCAAACGTAAAGCGGAGACCTATCCCGTTGTCATTCAGTTGGTTTATGAATATCACCAGATCGTCTCGGGTACCGCGCCATATGATGAATATATCATCGATATAGCGCGCCCAAAGATCGATCCGGTCAGATGTTAGTCCTCCATCACCCTCCTCGGAGAAGACAATAGTCTCCTCCCACCAGCCCAGGAGCAAATTAGCGTACGAGGGAGCACAAGGGCTCCCCATCGCGGTGCCCCTGAGCTGGTGATAGAACCTCCCATTGAAAGTGAAGACGTTATTCCTCAAACAGAATTCTAGTGCTTGCAGCACGAATTTGTTGTGAAGATGGTATTGGCAGCCTCTCATAGAGAGGTAATGTCCTACTGCCCTAAGCCCCATATGATGAAATACCGTCTAGTTTCAAGAGAAGGTCAGTGGTGACACCACTGACCTTCTCTTGAAACTAGACGGTATTTCTGTGGGTGAGGACAGAATGTTGGTCAGCATCGATGTTGAGGCACTCTATTCCTCTATTCCCCATCATATGGGGCTTAGGGCAGTAGGACATTACCTCTCTATGAGAGGCTGCCAATACCATCTTCACAACAAATTCGTGCTGCAAGCACTAGAATTCTGTTTGAGGAATAACGTCTTCACTTTCAATGGGAGGTTCTATCACCAGCTCAGGGGCACCGCGATGGGGAGCCCTTGTGCTCCCTCGTACGCTAATTTGCTCCTGGGCTGGTGGGAGGAGACTATTGTCTTCTCCGAGGAGGGTGATGGAGGACTAACATCTGACCGGATCGATCTTTGGGCGCGCTATATCGATGATATATTCATCATATGGCGCGGTACCCGAGACGATCTGGTGATATTCATAAACCAACTGAATGACAACGGGATAGGTCTCCGCTTTACGTTTGAGGCGGACCCTGTTTCGTTGCCATTCTTGGATGTCCGCATCAGGAAAACAGAGGATGGTTCCTTAAGCACGTCCACCTACAGGAAGCCGACCGCCACCAATTCCCTCCTGAGGTGGGATAGTAACCATCCGGCCCCCCTCAGGAGAGGTATCCCCAAGGGGCAATATTACAGGATTCGTCGAAACTGCTCTGAGGACACTTCGTTTATGATGCAGGCGAATGACCTCAGGATGCGTTTTCTCGATCGAGGTTACCCCCAAAAAGTGCTGAGTCAGGCTTTCAAAGAGGCAAGGTCCAAAAATAGATCCGACTTACTAAAAACCTCTAAGAAGGAGGTAGGTGAGCCAATCACTCGATTCATTACCACGTTTTCTAACGGTGCCAATCTTGTCAGAAACATCTTTGAAAAACATTGGGCAATCTTGACAATGGACAGTGACCTGGAAACATCAGTAGGTCCCCATCCTCAGGTCACCTATCGAAGGGGGAGATCTTTAGGGGATAGATTGGTCCATAGTCATTTTATGGCACCCAAGCAAGAAACGTGGCTCAAGTCTAATTTGAAAGGGTGCCACAGATGTGGCGATTGTGTATCATGCTCTTCTATCTCACCTGGCAAGACCTTTGTATCAAATGTGACACGGGAATCTTTCAATATCCGGGATTTCATAAATTGCCGGACTAAGGGCATCATATATAAGGCAACGTGCATATGCGGACTTGAGTATGTCGGTAAGACAAGGAGAGAGTTCCGTAGACGCATTGGAGACCACATGGGAGACATTGAGCATGACAGGGATACTTCCCTTGCACGTCATGTCAATGTCTCTCATGGGGGTAAAAAGGATGCCATAAAATTTATCGGCATTGAGAAAGTCGAAAAGCCAATCAGAGGGGGAGATTGGGACCGGTTGATCCTGCAAAAAGAGGCAAGGTGGATCTTCCGGCTCAATACGGTCTCCCCGGCTGGTTTGAACGAACAGCTCAATTACGGATGCTTCATCTAAATTTCTCCCTCATCTGCCCCCGTTTCTCTGTTGTTCCCCTGTTTGTATCTCTAGCTAATATCAACTGAATTCCCATATTAGATCACACGTGATCTTGATATCCTGTTGGGATTTAATATACACATGATTGTCTACACAATCTCTTTATATATCACTTTTATCTCACTAACATGAGTACAGTGATCCCCTTGTCCCCCTCCCCCGTTCTCCATCCTCCCCTTTCTCAGACCTCATCTTGGTTACCCATACGAATTTGGCATTATTGCACTGGTTTGATGTCACTGGATGGGATTGCTTATGTGATTGGATTTCTGAGTCTAACTTCTCTATCACATGCATCTTTATGTCCTTTCGGACGCATCATCATGATTATATACCATATGGGTGACCTGTATGTTTATAGGTTGAACGGACAGGATGAGTACAACGAAAATGTAACCAAACTCCCCCAAACCCCCCCCCCCCCTTTTTCATCAAGGTGACTGAGGTGCGATTATGCATTTCATTTTCTCCTTATGATATAGGAGCATTGCAATCTGTCTGAGTATCCCGTAATGTGTATCCATACGGGTTTTTCCCAACCATTTAATGCGGCCTACAGTGCTATCAATACGCGCCCTATTTTGCGACCTAATACGCACTATCAAACATGTAGTTTCGTGCTTTATCTGTCCGGCCGCTATCACGTGATGAGCACCTTGTGCGTCACGAAGTGGGCCGGGAGACCGATATCCTATAGACGCCCCCTTCCTCTGTTGGTGACGTCACCGGCCGCGTGACTGATCATGTGACCGGCGAACCAGGAAGTCCTGCGTTCCAGAGGCCGCCGCATATTGATGACGAGCGGTCGGGTTCTGCATGACGCGACCGATCTCTATTGGTCCTCACATTTCCGATCACGTGACTACTCATGTGATCGGATTACCAGGAAGTACAGCGTCCTTCAGCTGGATTACCAAATGAGAGGGAAATAAACGTGTGTCCTTTCTGGTAAGAGCTATGTCTCTTTATACTTAACGGATTGCATCTTACTGCATCTTATTTTGGTTAGCGATCATCATATCGCCCTCACGATTTGGGGTTGAGTTGTTATATATCATCCAGGTTTTCATTATTGCCGCCGCATCATTTACATAATCATGCTGGGCGGTTCCTTCAATTTGGGGAAGGGAGGTGGGACTAAGGTCCCCTTTAATTACCTCAGTACATCGTACACCTTCAATGATACCAGGCCACACAGGTTTGAGCTCCAAGTTTGAGCCAAAACCACGATTTTCAGGTGTTCCAAGCCTCCCCTGATGAGCAGTTGTTGTGAAACGCGTCGGGAGTCACCTGCTTGATGGTTATTAGGGTCAGCCACAACAGGGCCAGCTGTGGACTGCCCTTGTAAGGGCGGGAGTTATTGTGGATTATCTAAGGGTCAGTGGTATCCTAGATAGGGCCAGTGACCAAGCCACTGCTCCCCCCGTGCCGGTATTTGGACCAAGCAGCACTGGAGAAGGACGACACCTCACCGACAAAAGGACTGGGTGAGATGGTTCCACTTCAAGTGGTCCTAATATTACACTGTATATGACATCCTATTGTCCCTGACCCCCTGCCGCTGTCGGTATTGAGCAGGGTATATGTATTATGAGGTCTCTATTTCTTGGGCATGGTTTGTCATGGTGCATGAGTATTGGTTGTCCCCTGTTGGAGCATATCACACTAGTTTAGCTCTATAGTGGGACATTCACATTACTTTTTGGTCTGGTGTTGATGACGCTGAGTGACAATATTCTGTCTGTTGAGTGGCATGCTACTTCTTGTATATACACTTATCCTTGAAGGCTGCACTTACACAGCATCCGTCTAATCAGTGATACCACATCAGCTAGTTGTGTGTTGCAAAACTCAGCACGTCTCCGGTGTTGTTCATTTAGGTGAACGTTACCCGTTCCCCCCTTTTCTGTAAATGATGGTGCCATAGATACACACAGTACAATTTGGTCCCATCATTTCTAGGTTTTAATGGTGTTTGGATCACAGTTTGTATATCTATTTTAAATAACCCAATTAAAGGTTAAGTTTTAATATCACATGTTGCTATATCTATACTAATTGTACATGTTGGAATTCTTTTCTAATACCTACTGGTTCTGAATTGGTGCTATATTCAAACTATGTATTGTTAAAGGAGTTTGTCTTGATATACACACTACCCACAAAAAGTTAGGTATATTTGGCTTTTGGGTGACGTTTACGTAAAACGTAAAAAGTTCACGCTACAATGAGATTTCATCATGAAAGTTGGGCATTAAGTAGAATCATGCAATGGTGATTTCCTCATCTCAAACAACTGATTGAAACTAAAGCCAACACCAGTGGTGGGTATACCCCCCAAAATGTCAGTGTTTCAATAACTTGTCATGTGGTCTTGAGCATCAATTACAGCTGACGACGACGTCTCATACTGGTCACAAGTGGAGTTATTGTCTGAGGAGGCATGGCATCCCACTCTTCTTGAAGGGCGTCCCTCAGGTCATTGAGGTTCTGAGCACAGAGTTATGGCCTCTACACAGCGACTCAGCTAATACCATAGGTTTTCTATAGGATTCAGGTCTGGAGAAAGTGCAGCCGCTCCATTTGAGGTCTCCCAGTCTTCATCAGCCGTTCACTAATGATGCAACCTCAATGAGCAGCAGCATTGTTGTCCATGAAGATGAAATGAGGCCGGTGTTGTTAATGCACAGGCACAATAAGGACTGGATTAATGATGTAATTCAAGAAGTAGGGGCTTGTCACTGTACCAATCACAGAGTGTAGAGCAGTTCTGTATTGACTATACACACCGGCCAACTCCGTAACACCACCAACATAGACTAGTCTGGTGACAACAGTACCTGATACAGAGTGCTCTCTTTGATATCTCCAGCATAGTTGGCGGCCATCATTCCTGCTCAGCATAAATCGACTTTCATAAGTTAACAGCATTGAGGTCCACTGGTCCCTCATCCTTGGTAGCGGTCAGATACCCTTGCAGGTTGTCTACCACTCAGAGCACGCTCATGTAAACTGTTTCAAATGGTCTGATGTGACACTTGGTTGCCTCTCACCTCTCTTAAATGTGCCTAGACTTATTAATGGTAAGGATAGAGTAGATGAGGGTAGAGTTGGTCATGCAGCAGTATAGCGGCCTGAGGGTTACTGCATGTTGTAAGCTTGTTGGAAGAGGTAGGTCTTCAGGTTCCTTTTGAAGGTTTCCATGGTAGGCGAGAGTCTGATATGTTTGAGTAGAGAGTTTCAGAACATGGAGGAGGCACAGGAGAAATCTTGTATGAGATTGTGGGAAGAGGACATAAGAGGGGAGTAGAGAAGGAAATCTTGTGAGGATCGAACGTTGCATGTAGGCAAGTATCGAGAGACTAGGTCACAGATGTATGTGGAGGACACAGGTTGTGGATGACTTTTTACGTCATGGTTAGGGTTTTGAACTGGAGTCTTTGGGCAATGGGAAGCCAGTGAAGGGATTGGCAAAGTTGAGAGGCCAAGGAATACTTTGCGGACAGATGGATTGGTTAAGCAGCAGTGTTTAGGATAAATTGGAGGGGTGCAAGAGTGTTAGAAGGGAGGCCACAGAGTAGGAGATTGCAGAATCTTGGTTAAGGAATATACAGATCCGGGAATTATTTTTGAGTTGGAGTTGGCAAGAGGTGGAAAGGAAAGGGCTTGGATATGTGACTGAAAGGAGAGACCAGAGTCAAGGGTTACCCCGAGGCAGCGAGCTATGCAGAACTGAGGAGAGTGAGCAGCCATTGACTATGATGGATAGGTCTGTTGAGGGTGGTTGAGTGAAATGGGGGAAAGAGGATGGTTTTTGTTTTGTCCACATTAAGTTTTAGAAATAGAGAGGAGAAAAAGTATGAAATAGCAGACATACATTGTAGGAATCTGGTTAGTAAGGACGTGATATCCAATCCAGAGAAAGGTAGATCTGAGTATCATCAGCATAGACATGATACTAAAAGCCTAAGACTATAAGCTGTCACAGGCTGAAGGTGTAGATTAAATAGACGAGGGTCCAAGAATGGAATCTTGAGAGACACTGACAGATAGGGGGCGAGATGAGGAGGTGGTGTGTGAGTGGGAGACGCTGAATGTCTGGTCGGTTAGGTATGAAGAGATCCAAGATAGGGCTAAGTCTGTGATACCAAGAGATGAGAGAATCTGTAGTAGAAGGTCATGGTTCACTGTATCGATGGCAGAGGACAGGTCCAGGAGGAGGAAGACGTAGTTTCACTTGGCTTTGGCAGTTAGTTGGTCATTGGTGACTTTCTTTAGGGTAGTTTCAGTTTAATGAGTTGAGTGGCATTCATAATCAGATTCCGAAGGGCAATGTTCATAATGAAGCACTCATATGAGATGTAACCAAAGGATGTTAAATTCTCTGCCTTTCTGTGGCTCTTTCAGTCTCTCCATATCTGTACTGCAACCTGCTGGTGACACTGACACCCTAAGCTCGGTGGCCACTTTCATCTGAACATTCCGTGTGAAGCCTCGCAATGGTGCGGTACTGCTAATCAATTGTTAGGTGTAGTCTTAGTCTCATGATGTCAAACTGTAAACAGCGTGATGAAGAGGACGGTTTAAATACCAACTCAAAATGAGCCCCGAACGTTTTTGGGCAATTCATGGATCAAACACCTGCTGTGAATTTTGTCATTAAGCTCCTTAGCAAGTTGTACAAAAATATACTAAAACATTCAACGGTTGGACATGCGCATAGAAAGGTTAGAGAAGGTCACATTAACCTGAAAAGGTCAGAGTGCGTTTTAGGATCATCCTGAAATTTCACCTGAAAGCCAAATATCCCTAACTTTTTGTGAATAGTGTATACGTTTTTGGTATGTTATTAAAAATAATAAATGGGCATACTCTTCTTCCAGTGCCCTTGCAGATCCACCACATGATCACTTTGCAGGTCTCTGGAAGAGGTGTCACCGAACCATTGCAATCTGTGATTGGCTGCAGCAGTCAGGTGACTAGAGGAGCAGGTCATTGGAGAAACATCCCTTCTAGCCACCTAACCACTTCAATGACTTCTGAAACATCGGTGCCAGATTTCAAAGGCCTCCAAACCAGCCCGTGTTGGCTTTGTGGAGTGCTGGAAAGTGAGCATATTGCATATTGTAATTTATCTCCACATATAAAAAAAAAAAAATAATATTCATACATATATATTTTACTGTCGGGCAACCTCAAAGCTCGGCTCTGTTCAGTCACCAGCCACAAATGGAAAAGATTAGCAAGAGATTAACCGATGTGTTCTCAGAAGGATTTCTAGGAGATTGACAGTTTCAGGATCATGCTACAGACTAACAAGCAGGGAGGACAGCTATATTCTGGTTTACTTTTATCATAGCCCTCCGTGCACCAGAAAGGAATGAGAGTCAACTGCAAGAGAATCAGATCTGTTACATTTTTCCCGTTTCTGGGACCCCCAAGATATGAATTCCATGTATTATTGAGAGTGCTTCCAAAACGGACACCGGCAACTCAATCTGATTCTATTTTCGAGGGCAAGACATAAAGCTGCCATCACCTCCGCTCCATCCAAGACTTCTAAGGGCCTTATCATGTTTTATAGGCTGTGGCATCTTATCTGGCTTTTAATGTGTGATCCGCCTATACACTGCCGAGAGGCCAGAGCAGAGATTTATTCTGCCAGGTGTATCCAAGTGTCCTTATAAACAGGAACAGCTGCTCCTGACCGTCCCTTTTATTGGTAAGTTATAGATGACGTCTTTTCTGTGAAATGTAATTTATGGATACCTTACACCAGTGAAAGGAGGCCGCTTTAATGTCTTACCACTTCATCTTCCGTCCAGCACTTCTCTATCAGTTTGGGAACCGGCTTCTTCACCAAACGTTGCAACGCCTTACCGGCATCGTAGTTACTTTCATGTAGCTAGAAAAAAAACACAAATATGGAGCAGAGTTACTCAAGACCCTGTACTGAATGCACACATTTTTGTCCAATGTTTTACAGTTAAAATATAAGTGGAGGAGACTGGTGAGGTCAGTGCACTAAGAAAAGCATTTGATAAATGTAGCGGCCAGCATGGGGCCATTCAGGGCACTACCCGAAGTTGTAAACTGCAAAAGGTCAGTACACCAACTATTGGAGGAATCCCCTCTGCTGGACGTAATAAACTGTGTCCAGACATGGGATCCAATCCATCATGTATTTTTCCTCTGATCACAGTAGAGATCTTCTTGTCTTGAAGATGTAGGTCAGCGGCATCAAAGCTGGAAATGTACAATAGCGCATAGAAGGCAGCTTGTAGAAGCTGAGCCCTGCAAACAAGAAGCCATAAGCCACCACTTCTGCTTTAAATACCCAGACAGGATAGGTTTCTAGCACCTTATAGCAGCAGCTTACAGACAGGAATTTTATTTTTCAAGCACCCCCCTTACACCACCCTGTGCTCCAGACACAGCCAAGCTCCAGTGGCCAAAAACAGAGCAGTCAACCAGCCTCCTCTATGGAGTCGGATGACAGCTCACAAAGGGAAAGTAAACACCAATATGTAGACTGCTGGGTAAACAGCAAGCAGAGTTAAGGCCACGTCTCACTAAGCGACATCGCTAGCGCCATCGCTGCTGAGTCACGTTTTTTGTGACGCAACAGCGATCTTGCTAGCGATGTCGCTGTGTGTGACATCCAGCAACAACCTGGCCCCTGCTGTGAGGTCGCCGGTCGTTGCTGAATGTCCTGGACCATTTTTTGGTCGTTGCTATCCCGCTGTGAAGCACACATCGCTGTGTTTGACAGCGAGAGAGCAACGATCTGAATGTGCAGGGAGCCGGGGATTCTGCAGACGCTGGTAACCAAGGTACACATCAGGTAACCAAGCAAAGGTTTTGCTTGCTTACCTAATATTTACCTTGGTTACCAGTGTCCGCAGCTTCTAGAAGCAGGCTCCCTACTCCCTTGCACACGTAGCCAAGGTACACATCGGGTAACTATAAGCAAAGCACTTTGCTTAGTAACCCGATGTGTACCATGGTTATGAAGCACAGCGTCGTTACATAGGTCGCTGGTGGCTTATCTCTGATCGCTGTGGAGATCTGCCTGCTTGACAGCTCAGCAGCAACCATGTAGAGACGCTCCAGCGATCCCTGCCAGGTCAGATCGCTGGAGCGTCGCTTAGTGTGACGGTACCTTTATACTCCTGATATACTGGCACCTGGGGCTCTGTAAAGTTTGGACCTCTGAACCTATGTCCTCTATCCAAAACGATAAAGCAATTAGTTTGCTCTATTCATCAGATTTGACATAACTGCACACCTGGTGACAGATGGATCCAGGATATCGAGTCATGGTGAGAAGATGCTTCATACATTAAATTGACATCCTATTAATTGAAACTATGCATCTGATCTATAAGTATATTAAAAAATGGCGGAACTGAAGTGTGACCACCGCCACCTGCAGATGCCCAGCTATATAGAAACCTGAGTGCACAGATTGACCCTGCACCGAACAGGTACATTCATGTAGAAAATGCCATCTGCAGCCAGTGTGATCTCACAATTTCCTTTTCTTAGTGACACAGCTGGAAGGTTCCTTGGTTTCATAATGAACTCCATTCCCCGTCTCTCACATCTCAACACGGCGCTGCATTCTAATTTATATCTTCAATTACAGTGCATATTCTGTGGAAACCTTTCCTGTTTCTCAGCTGAATGGGGGAAGGAGAAGGCGGCTCTGGCAACAGACGCTGCTATAATGAGTCATTACATTGCCAGTTCCACACAGTATAAAAGGGGATTCGGATCTCCGTAGCATCACGGATATCAGATAGAAGTGTCCATATTTCAAGATTTAGTCAATCCTTACTAATAAATACTAAAAAAAAAAATATATATATATATATATATATATATATATATATATATATATATATATATATAAAAATTACATTTCACAATTTGGAGGGAAAAGAAATGGAAGAAACAAAAAGTGAATTCTGTATCTGTGCAGGCAGGCGCTTTGATCCTTTATCATATAACAATGGGGCTGTGACAAATGGGCTATCAAAATATTAGTATAGTGTTGATTTAAGAGCGTGGGCAACTGTCCATTTCTTCCAGCTCTAAATGACTTTTTTTTTTTGCTATGTGATATTATATTTACTGCATACAGATAATGCTGGGGAACAATTTTGAACATCATTTTTAATAGAGTTCATGCTGATTTTAATTTTAAAACTGCGGCTAGTTTTCTTCTATTATGTCATGATGGTCCTCCACAGCTTATCTTAATGCAATTACCCTAGGCTGGATCAAGGGTACCATTAGTGCTCTCCTATTGGCCGAGAGCGACCCGCCCTGGTGTGGGGAGGGGTTGGAGGACCTTGGCGACTGGAAGCAGGTGATCTGTCTAGGCTAGGGGTGGGCAATTCATTTTCCTAAGGGCCACATAAGAGCTCGTTACTGGTGTGGAGGCTAAACCAATAGGCTAAAATTAATTCTTCTCAATATTCATCTGAACATTAATTATAATTATTTTATATTAATATTCATTGTATCATTTAATATTGAGCATAATTAAAGAGGCTCTTTAATTAAACTCCTTCTGATTCCATGTTTCCAGCTGGTAACATAATAAAGCCTATACTCGTCTCCCGTACCAACGCCCTTCCAGCAGTGTCCGGGCTCGCAGAGACAAAAGCTGTTGCTGATTGGACGCAGGGAGCATTGCTGGGGAGCCATAGTAGTGGACATCTTATATACCATAAGAGCCCACACACAGCACCCCACATGCAGTATGATCCTCCATATAACTTTAGCCCCCGACATAGCTCCCTCTATTACTTATGAGCCCACAGAGAGACCCTTATATACAGTAGGCGCACCCACATGAACCCTCTATATACAGTGTGAGCCCACACAGCCTCCTAAATATAGTATAAGCCCCCACACAGCTTCCTAAATACAGCAGGAGGTCCCATATAGCCTCCTAAATACAGCATGAGCCCTCATACAGCCTCCTATATACATGAGCCCCAAAGACTCTCATACATTGAGCAACCACATAGCCTCTTATATACATGAGCCCCACAAAGATTCATACATTATGAGCACCCACATAGCATCTTATATACATTATGAGCCCCTACATAGCTTCTTATATACATTATGAGCCCCCACATAGCCTTCTATATACATGAGCCCCACATAGCCTTCATATAGCCTTCTATATGCATGAGCCCCACAGTCTCCTGTATACAGGAGCCCAACATAGCCTTCTATATACATTTTGATCCCCCACAGTCTCCTATATACATTAGGGCCCCACATAGCCCCCTACATACATTATGTGCTCATACATATATAAAAAAATAAAAACACACCACATACTCCACTCTGTCCAGTTCCCCCGGCGCTCTGCTGTACTTACTGACAAAGGTCAAAAACGCAGATTGGTGCAAGAAGGTGCTAGTAGCCACCAATTTATTCATTGCTATCCACATCCTGTGGATAGTGGTGACATCAGGGAGCATTGGTGGTCGGGCAGCGGATGGCATAGTGCAATCTGCGGTCTAATTATTTTAACCCTTCAGCTGTGTCGGTCCGTGGGTCGGCTGTGACTTGTGGGCCACACTTTGCCCAGCTGCTCTATATAGTGAAACATATTCCGAAAGTCTGTATACAAGGGATTAGCAGAATTTATTTTTTTATCTACACATTTCTACTTCTCGTTGTAAGTACCTGTATGGCTATGTGCGCACACAGCTTGTTTTGACGCTGCATTTTTGGACGATAAAAATGCACAAAAAACGCACCCGCGGCAAAAACGCACCGGTAAAAACACATGCGTTTTTTGGCTGCGTTTTTCCAATGAATTGAATGGGGGGAAAGCGCAGAAAAACGCAGGAAAGAATTGACATGTCCATTTTTTTAAGCTCAAAAACGCAGCTTAAAAAAAAAAAAAAAAAAGTTGTGTGTGGACAGCAAAAATGAAAACTCAGACTTTGCTGGGGAAGCAAAGTCATGCAGTTTTGAGCACAAAAACGCACCTGAAAAACGCGCAAAAATACCTCGAAATATGCACTGTGCGCACATAGCCTTACAGCCCTGATTCCTTTTCTTAAATCTGTGGCCGTTTCACCATTGCCAGTCAAAGGACGATCATCAGCCTATTGTGCAGATTTCAATGTAAAACGTGGTGATCGATACGTTTTGGACCCCTCACAAGGTGTGGAATCAGTGTGTGGAGACTTTACAGATGTGGATGAAGGGAACACATGAGAAGATGCTATTTGGTATACTTATGATGAGAGCCAAGAGATCATTCCAGTAACTGTTACTTTTGCACAGTGAAAACAAAGATACCACAAAAATAATAAATATAAAACAGTATCCTAGCCTACCATCAGCTATACATCCCGAGCCTCATTCAGCTGAAATCCAGTGCCAGTTTATCTTGAACTACCGCCTTTTCAAGAACAGCATTATTTGTGAAAAACAAAACGACCGCAATGATGAAGATGTTGAAACTGAAGATGTTTCCATTCGTAAGGGATGTGACCAGCAGGAGTTGCACAATGTGGCACGAGATTTGGAACTATTGAAAAAGACTTCAGCATCAAAACTGCATGAGAAAAACTTGCTTGAAAAAAGGAACAAAAGGTATCCTACTTTCGATCCAGAAAAAGTGCATTTCTGCAATAGTCTAAGTGACAGTGGCTTTGTGTTTTACAATAGCATACATGGCTTGAGGAATTGGGAATTCCAATCTAGAACGCAAATGAATGGAGAATGTCCATCGATAGCTCAAAGGGGAGCTTAAAGGGATTGTCCAGTCTAAATCCACAAGTCTGCAGTCATATATAGAGTGACCGCAGACTTATGGATTTAGACAGAACAACCACCCTTTGAAAGTGTGTCCTCCTCCACAATGGCTATTTATTTGGTACAGTCCCAATTGGCTATTCATTTTCTCTTTGTGAAGAATACAGAGTTCATAAAGACAGTCAATGAGTTGCTGCACAACCACAGTAGAATCATCTGGACTGATCTTACAATGGCATGCTTATGTCTTGGTCGGCAATGTGCCTACACCAAGTATCCTTACATTCTGTGCATGTGGGACAGGAGATCCCGTGACAAGTATTGGGTGGAGAGGAATGGATAAGGGGTCTCATGAAGCAATTCATTAAAGCCATAGTGTAACACATACTGTAGAACCGGACTGCAGAGACAGTCCATTGGGTTTACTTTACATTTCTTCAATTTTAGCCGTTGATTACTTTACATTCTAAATGGTGATGAGGACACATTACACCGTCGTACACAGAACCGAGGTTGTCAACTACTTAGATTATACTGGTTGTTGCCCTTCTTAATGGAGATTCTTCCCTGCGAATTTCAGAGAGAAGCGGCAGTCTACCGGGACGACTTGCTTCCATCATCGACTTACCCTTATATTTAGAAGAGTTCATTTTACATGGTGGCCGCCCACATTCTTATCCAGACATGTAAAGGGATACGCCACACCACAAATAGCAAGACACAAGGACACGCTGAAAGACCCAGCTACATTCCCACTGATCACCACATCTTATCAGCTCCATGGATGCCCCCTCTCCGTCCTCTGCATTACCACGTCTGTGCAAAAACATTAAATCACTGCGCTACCGCTGCTCATAGCAGGTGCTGCTGTTATTGCAGAAATAAAGCCCTGGATTGTCAAGCCTGATTTATAGCAGGGAAGGAAACCTTATTGAATCTCCATAATAATAAATGACACTGCTCATCCAGGGCTCCTGCACATCTCCCAGCACGGCATATAAAAAAAAAAAAAAAGACAATAATGAGGAAGACCATGCGAAGAATTTCACTAGTATTATAGCGCCGACACATACAGCAAAGGAGTACAGAGAACACATTCTTTATATCAGTGCCTTGGGCTTAAAATTTAACATCCTCATATTACGTCCAACAAAACCTGAGATGCGTGCTTAGATTGTGAGGATGCTAATAGGCTATGTGCACACGGGGGTATTCTCCAAAAAATGCAAAAAAAAAAAATCACTTAGAAAATATACGACACTCATCAATAGGGTTCAAAGTAACACATCAGGCAAAAAATGATTTAATATCTTGATGGAAAAAAAAACAACACAAAGAGGGAGCGTATCCTGAAGTGGTTTACACTTGTAAAAAAAAAAAAAAATTCAACAAAAATCAGTTGTTGACGTCGGCCTTGAGGGGGCATGCTGGAGACAGGCGATGCTAATTCATTAAGAGGAGCAATTAATCAAGGAGCGCCTGACGAGTTGCGTGCAGCTTATCATAAATCTTATCATAAATCTTACTCCAGTTGGGAATGGAGTAAGATTTGTGGTGTGAGGAACGTGGCTGCTAGTCATGAATTTGACATGTGACTTCCTCGTCTCGCCCTCTGTCGGTGCTGGGTGAAAATGGCGTGAGCATGCCATAAGTTGTAAAGTTTTAGCATATCCTCGCGTTGTGCCACAATCTTTTCACACTTTTTACATCAGAATCTGGCTTTATACAGCAGCATTAACTCTGTGCTGGTTACTGCTAATTGCGAAGCCACAACCTTTATATGTACCAATGCAGCACGATAATTGCATATTCTGCAACGTGTCTCATTACTCACACATTAATTTCAGGCTTTAGTAATGAAGCAAAAAAACATGACAGTGCCAATCCTCAAAAGGAAAAATCCACATCTTGATTAATATCGCCAAAAGCATCACATGACTCTTCCTAATCTTCCAAAACAAAAACAAAAAATCTTGTAGGAGTAATTCATCAATGCCATCAGCCGTAATTGTGGTACACAGTGTCCTGAAAGAGCTTTTTCCAAGTACGTCCAAGATGTGTAAGAAAAGCTCAGTAATAGGAAAGGGTAGCTGGGATGTACAGACTTAACTGGGAGCCAACAGCCATGAGGATTTCCACCAAACATGAACATATCCTGTACTGTCTCATCATAGGAGGCCAGCAACCTGCAAGTCTAAAGGCCGGTTTACACGCTGCGATATCGTTACCGATATCGCTAGCGAGCGTACCCGTCCCCATAGTTTGTGCGACACAGGCAAATCGCTGCCCGTGGCGCACAAAATCGCGCGGACCCGTCACACTACTTACCTGCCTAGCGACGTTGCTGTGACCGGCGAACCGCCTCCTTTCTAAGGGGGCAGTTCGTTCGGCGTCAAAGCGACGTCACACAGCGGCCGGCCAATAGAAGCGGAGGGGCGGAGATGAGTGGCCATAACATCCCGCCCACCTTCTCCCTTCATCATTGCCGGTGGAGGCAGGTAAGGTGAGGTTCCTCGCTCCTGCGGTGTCACACATAGCGATGTGTGCTGCCACAGGAACGACGAACTAAATCGTATGCGCAGCAGCAACAATAATTGGGAATAGGGGGGCATATCACCGATTAGAGATTTTGCACGTTTTTGCGACGATGTAAAATCGCTCATAGGTGTCACACGCAACGACATCGCTAAAGCGGCCGGATGTACATCACAAATTCCATGACCCCAACGAGATCGCTTGAGCGATGTCGTAACGTGTAAAGCGGCCTTAAGTTGTAATTCCACCATGATGTCTGAGGGTTGTCTGTACCAACTTACTGGGAACAAGGTAAAACTACACACAAGTGACCACAACATACAGTTATTATCTGCAGAGCGAAAACATAGGTATGTAGCCACACAATTTAGCAGGGAGCAGAAGGGGAAAAAAACATTTACCCCAGCAAAAAGCTTCTTCAGAGAGGAAGAGGACGGAAATTCTATTGCCACCTATTGCAAGTAGCAATCCTAAGCGTCAATATTGACCAAAACCAGAAACTCCTCCAATCTATGATGAGCATATTGAATGATATACGAGCCCAAGTGGAACTTGTCATAACTTCTGTTCCCATCACACGGCTGAAAATCACTGATAGTACCTCCTCAATGAATTCAGAAGGTTTTCAAGGCACAAAGATAATACTGCATGCACATCCTCCATTTAATATAGTGTGAATAACTGGGCTGATGGCCCAACCAAAAAAAATAAATAATCTGACTTTAGATATAAATTATGGCAAATTTAAGAAACTGAATAAAGTATAAGTGCAGCAGGTTTGTGCATTGCACAACTGACAATTGATGATACTTAATATATACATTATGTAACGGGGATGCGCACAACCCATACTCACTGTGTTAAGTGCGTTGAGTGTGGTATCATCCCGAGAAGCAGCTACACAGCCATCTTCTGTAGATCCGCCGTCACACATCCCTGCAAAGGCAGCCATGCTCCTGTCCGAAAAGATACACATTATGCTGGTTACCCTCAAATAGTGAGAAAAATAAAGTATAATGACAGTCCTTCAGTCCTGCACAGAAGCATCGTGTCCACTTGTTGCATAGAGAACTATTAACGGGTGTCACATTCTACTGCTGGTTAAAGAAATCAATGGAACAAAAAAAATAATATATGCAATTTGATCTTTTTGCAGCAGATGCATGGTTGTCTGAAATTCCCATCCAGATGAAGTTTTCCCAAAACTTTCTATAAACAAATCTGCCTCACGTGACTATAGAATACTAGAAAAATGCTCCAGGAAAATAGATCGGTAAGAGCGCTCTCCGTTTCCAATGGCAATGAAGTAGTGGGATAAGAGGGAGCAATATCCCAGAATTCAATAAAAATAATTAAAATTAATACAATGGATTTTGGCTGTGACCCAGCCTTATTCAGGTCCCACATTTCTAAAAGTCCCATCCAGATGAAGTTTGGCCAAAAACGTCTACAAAACAAATCTGTCTCGTGTGATTATACCATGCCACGAAAATGTTAAAGTGAATGTTTCACCTGGCCGCCCTGAGATACATTAGCAGATCACAGTCATTGACACCAGGCATCCACACCAGCTCTTCATGCTGAGTGATGGGATCGCGGTCAGGAGAAGGGAAAGGTTGCAGGTCAGGAAGCTTGGCCTGTGGAGTACAGTATGAGATTAGACATCGTCAATGATAAATTAGACAGAAACTAACAGTC